>NW_027454680.1:20518-65598 GCF_040206685.1 Ascaphus truei
ATTGTTTCCTCCATAACTGACAGACAGGCGCAGATCCTGAGAGACAAGCGCAGATCCTGAGAGACAGTCACAGATCCTGAGAGACAGGCGCAGATCCTGAGAGACAGTCACAGATCCTGGGAGACAGTCACAGATCATTGGAGACAGTAACAGATCCTGAGAGACAGTCACAGATCCTGAGAGACAGTCACAGATCCTGAGAGACAGTCACAGATCCTGGGAGACAGGCGCAGATCCTGAGAGACAGTCAGAGATCCTGGGAGATAGGCGCAGATCCTGAGAGACAGTCACAGATCCTGGGAGACAGGCGCAGATCCTGAGAGACAGTCACAGATCCTGGGAGACAGGCGCAGATCCTGAGAGACAGTCACAGATCCTGGGAGACAGTAACAGATCCTGAGAGACAGTAACAGATCCTGAGAGACAGTCACAGATCCTGGGAGATAGTAACAGATCCTGAGAGACAGTCACAGATCCTGAGAGACAGTCACAGATCCTGAGAGACAGTCACAGATCCTGAGAGACAGTCACAGATCCTGATAGACAGTCACAGATCCTTAGAGACAGTCACAGATCCTGAGAGACAGGTGCAGATCCTGGGAGACAGTCACAGATCCTGAGAGACAGTCGCAGATCCTTAGAGACAGTCACAGATCCTGAGAGACAGGCGCAGATCCTGGGAGACAGTCACAGATCCTGAGAGACAGTCACAGATCCTTAGAGACAGTCACAGATCCTTAGAGACAGTCACAGATCCTTAGAGACAGGCGCAGATCCTTAGAGACAGTCACAGATCCTTAGAAACAGTCACAGATCCTTAGAGACAGGCGCAGATCCTTAGAGACAGTCACAGATCCTTAAAGACAGTGACAGATCCTTAGAGACAGGCGCAGACTCTGAGAGACAGGCGCAGACTCTGAGAGACAGGCGCAGACTCTGAGAGACAGGCGCAGACTCTGAGAGACAGGCGCAGACTCTGAGAGACAGGCGCAGAGTCTGAGAGACAGGCGCAGACTCTGAGAGACAGGCGCAGAGAGGAGCTCTGTATTTCCCAGAGATTGTGAATTTGGTCAAATGCTCATTATAAAGACAGTGAGAGTGCTGCGCTTATCCCTCTCTCGTCCTCCCTCTCCCCTCCTGCTCTCTCTCCCCTCCTGCTCCCTCTCCCCTCCTGCTCTCTCCCCCCTCCTGCTCTCTCCCCCTCCTGCTCTCTCTCCCCTCCTGCTCCCTCTCCCCTCCTGCTCCCTCTCCCCTCCTGCTCTCTCCCCCTCCTGCTCTCTCCCCTCCTGCTCTCTCCCCCTCCTGCTCTCTCTCCCCTCCTGCTCTCTCCCCCCTCCTGCTCTCTCCCCTCCTGCTCTCTCTCCCCTCCTGCTCTCTCTCCCCTCCTGCTCCCTCTCCCCTCCTGCTCTCTCCCCTCCTGCTCTCTCCCCTCCTGCTCTCTCTCCCCTCCTGCTCCCTCTCCCCTCCTGCTCCCTCTCCCCTCCTGCTCTCTCCCCTCCTGCTCTCTCCCCCTCCTGCTCTCTCCCCTCCTGCTCTCTCCCCTCCTGCTCTCTCCCCTTCTGCTCTCTCCCCCTCCTGCTCTCTCTCCCCTCCTGCTCCCTCTCCCCTCCTGCTCCCTCTCCCCTCCTGCTCCCCTCCTGCTCCCCTCCTGCTCCCTCTCCCCTCCTGCTCTCTCTCCCTCTCCTGCTCTCTCTCCCCCTCCTGCTCTCTCTCCGCTCCTGCTCTCTCCCCCCTCCTGCTCTCTCCCCCCTCCTGCTCTCTCCCCTCCTGCTTTCTCCCCCCTCCTGCTTTCTCCCCCCTCCTGCTTTCTCCCCCTCCTGCTTTCTCCCCCCTCCTGCTCTCTCTCTACCCCTCTTGCACTCTCCCCCCCTCACCTGCACTCTTTCTCCCCCCCTCCTGCACTCTCTTCCCCCTCGCCTGCTCTCTCTCTCCCCCCTCCTGCTCGCTCTGTTTCTGGGTGTCTCCCCCTCCTTAGTGTGAGCACACACCCAACAGCAGTGCCCTGCTCCTGGCACACACAGTGACACACTCTACCACACCCTCCAGAGAGCAACACATCCCGGGCACTCCTTCATGCGTGTCCCAGCCTGTGTGTATCACTGTGTGTGTGTGTCTCTGTGTGTGTATCACTGTGTGTGTGTCTGTGTGTGTGTGTCTATCACTGTGTGTGTATCACTGTGTGTGTGTATCACTGTGTGTGTGTCTCTGTGTGTGTGTATCACTGTGTGTGTGTATCACTCTGTGTGTGTATCACTGTGTGTGTGTGTGTGTGTGTGTGTGTGTGTGTGTGTGTGTGTGTATCACTGTGTGTGTGTCTCTGTGTGTGTGTGTATCACTGTGTGTGTGTATCACTATGTGTGTGTCTCTGTGTGTGTATCACTGTGTGTGTGTATCACTGTGTGTGTGTGTGTGTGTGTGTGTGTATCACTGTGTGTGTGTGTGTGTCTCTGTGTGTGTGTGTGTGTATCACAGTGTGTGTATCACTGTGTGTGTGTGTGTGTACCATTGTGTGTATGTCTGTGTGTGTGTGTGTGTGTGTGTGTGTGTGTGTGTGTGTGTGTGTGTGTGTGTGTATCACTGTGTGCGTGTCCCAGCCTGTGTGTGTGTGTGTGTGTGTGTGTGTGTGTGTGTGTGTGTGTGTGTGTGTGTGTGTGTGTGTCTCTGTGTGTGTGTGTATCACTGTGTGTGTGTGTCTCTGTGTGTGTGTGTGTGTGTGTGTGTGTGTGTGTGTGTGTGTGTGTGTGTGTATCACTGTGTGTGTGTGTGTCTGTGTGTGTGTGTGTGTATCACTGTGTGTGTGTATCACTGTGTGTGTGTGTGTGTGTGTGTGTGTGTGTGTGTGTGTGTGTGTGTGTGTATCACTGTGTGTGTATCACTGTGTGTGTGTATCACTGTGTGTGTGTCTCTGTGTGTGTGTATCACTGTGTGTGTATCACTCTGTGTGTGTATCACTGTGTGTGTGTGTGTGTGTGTGTGTGTGTGTGTGTGTGTGTATCACTGTGTGTGTGTCTCTGTGTGTGTGTGTATCACTGTGTGTGTATCACTATGTGTGTGTCTCTGTGTGTGTGTGTATCACTGTGTGTGTGTATCACTGTGTGTGTGTATCACTGTGTGTGTGTGTGTGTGTGTGTATCACTGTGTGTGTGTCTCTGTGTGTGTGTGTGTGTATCACAGTGTGTGTATCACTGTGTGTGTGTGTACCACTGTGTGTATGTCTGTGTGTGTGTGTGTGTGTGTATCACTGTGTGCGTGTCCCAGCCTGTGTGTGTGTGTGTGTGTGTGTGTGTGTGTGTCTCTGTGTGTGTGTATCACTGTGTGTGTGTGTGTGTGTGTGTGTGTGTGTGTGTGTGTGTGTGTGTGTATCACTGTGTGTGTGTCCGTGTGTGTGTGTGTGTGTGTGTGTGTGTGTGTGTATCACTGTGTGTGTGTGTGTGTGTGTGTGTGTGTGTGTGTGTGTGTGTGTGTGTATCACTGTGTGTGTGTGTGTGTGTGTGTGTGTGTGTGTGTGTGTGTGTGTGTGTGTGTATCAGTGTGTGTGTGTGTGTGTGTGTGTGTGTGTGTGTGTGTGTGTGTGTGTGTGTGTGTGTGTGTATGTGTGTGTGTGTGTGTGTGTGTGTGTGTGTGTGTGTGTGTGTGTGTGTGTGTGTGTGTGTGTGTATCACTGTGTGTGTATCACTGTGTGTGTGTATCACTGTGTCTCTCTCTGTGTGTGTGTGTGTGTGTGTGTGTGTGTGTGTGTGTGTGTGTGTGTGTGTGTGTGTGTGTGTGTGTGTGTGTGTGTGTGTATCACTGTGTGTGTGTGTGTGTGTGTGTGTGTGTGTGTGTGTGTGTGTATCACTGTGTGTGTGTATCACTGTGTGTGTATCACTGTGTGTGTGTATCACTGTGTCTCTCTGTGTGTGTGTGTGTGTATGTGTGTGTGTGTGTGTGTCTGTGTATCACTGTGTCTGTATGTGTGTGTGTGTGTGTATCACTGTGCCTCTTTGTGTGTCTGTGTGTATCAGTGTGTATCAGTGTGTGTCACTGTGTCTGTGTATCACTGTGTGTGTGTTTATCACTGCATGTATGTGTGTATATATTACTGTGTTTATGTGTATCACTCTGTGTGTGTGTATATCACTGTGTTTGTGTGTATCACTGTGTCTGTGTGTATCAGCGTGTTTGTGTGTATCACTGTGTCTGTGTGTATCACTGTGTCTGTGTGTATCATTGTGTCTGTGTGTATCACTGTGTCTGTGTGTATCACTGTGTGTGTATCACTGTGTCTGTGTATATCACTGTGTTTGTATCACTCTGTGTCAGTGTGTGTATCACTGTGTCTGTGGGTTTCACTGTGTGTGTATCACTGTGTGTCTGTGTGTATTACTGTGTCTGTGTGTATCACTGTGTGTGTATCACTGTGTCTGTGTATCACGGTGTGTGTATCACTGTGTCTGTGTGTATCACTGTAGTATCACTGTGTGTATCACTGTGCGTGTATCACTGTGTGTATATCAGTGTCTGTGTGTATCAGTGTGTGTATCACTGTCTGTGTGTATCACTGTGTCTGTGTGTATCACTGTGTCCGTGTGTATCACTGTGTCTGTGTGTATCAATGTATTTGTATCACTGTGTGTGTGTGTCTGTGTGTATCACTGTGTCTGTGTGTATCGCTGTGTCTGTGTGTATCGCTGTGTCTTGTGTGTATCCCTGTGTCTGTGTGTATACCTGTGTCTGTATGTATCACTGTGTGTGTGTGTGTGTGTTTCGCTGTGTCTGTGTATCACTGTGTCTGTGTATCACTGTGTCTTGTGTGTCACTGTGTGTCTGTGTGTATCACTCTGTGTGTCAGTGTGTGTATCACTGTGTCTGTGGGTTTCACTGTGTGTGTATCACTGTGTGTCTGTGTGTATTACTGTGTGTGTGTATCACTGTGTCTGTGTGTATCACTGTGTGTGTATCACTGTGTCTGTGTGTATCACTATGTTTGTATCACTCTGTGTGTCAGTGTGTGTATCACTGTGTCTGTGGGTTTCACTGTGTGTGTATCACTGTGTGTCTGTGTGTATTACTGTGTCTGTGTGTATCACTGTGTCTGTGTGTATCACTATGTGTGTATCACTGTGTCTGTGTGTATCACTGTGTGTGTATCACTGTGTGTGTATCACTGTGTGTCTGTGTGTGTATCACTGTGTCTGTGTGTATCACTGTGTGTGTATCACTGTGTCTGTGTGTATCACTGTGTGTATCACTGTGCGTGTATCACTGTGTGTGTATCAGTATGTGTGTGTGTATCACTGTCTGTGTGTATCACTGTGTCTGTGTGTATCACTGTGTCTGTGTGTATCACTGCGTCTGTGTGTATCACTGTGTCTGTGTGTATCACTGTGTGTGTATCACTGTGTGTGTATCACTGTGTGTATCACTGTGTGTGTATCACTGTGTGTGTATCACTGTGTGTGTATCACTGTGTCTGTGTGTATCACTGTGCGTGTATCACTGTGTGTGTATCAGTGTGTGTATCACTGTGTCTGTGTGTATCACTGTGTGTGTATCAGTGTGCGTGTATCACTGTGTGTGTATCACTGTGTCTGTGTGTATCACTGTGTGTGTATCACTGTGTGTATCACTGCGTGTGTATCACTGTGTGTGTGTATCACTGCGTGTATCACTGTGTGTGTATCACTGTGTGTGTATCACTGTGTGTATCACTGTGTGTGTATCACTGTGTGTGTATCACTGTTCACCCCCGGGATGTCCGTCTGTGTGTATCACTGTGTGTGTCACTGTGTGTGTATCACTGTGTGTGTATCACTGTGTGTGTATCACTGTGTGTATCACTGTGTGTGTATCACTGTGTCTGTGTGTATCACTGTGTGTGTATCACTGTTCACCCCCGGGATGTCCGTCTGTGTGTATCACTGTGTGTGTATCACTGTGTGTGTGTCACTGTGTGTGTATCACTGTGTGTGTATCACTGTGTGTATCACTGTGTGTATCACTGTGTGTGTATCACTGTGTGTGTATCACTGTGTGTGTATCACTGTTCACCCCCAGGATGTCCGCCTGTGTGTATCACTGTGTGTGTATCACTGTGTGTGTATCACTGTGTGTGTATCACTGTGTGTGTATCACTGTTCACCCCCGGGATGTCCGTCTGTGTGAATCACTGTGTGTGTATCACTGTGTGTGTATCACTGTGTGTGTATCACTGTTCACCCCCAGGATGTCCGTATGTGTGTATCACTGTGTGTGTATCACTGCGTGTGTATCACTGTGTGTGTATCACTGTGTGTATCACTGTGTGTGTATCACTGTGTGTGTATCACTGTGTGTATCACTGTGTGTATCACTGTGTGTGTATCACTGTGTGTGTATCACTGTGTGTGTATCACTGTTCACCCCCAGGATGTCCGTCTGTGTGTATCACTGTGTGTGTATCACTGTGTGTGTATCACTGTGTGTGTATCACTGTGTGTGTATCACTGTGTGTGTATCACTGTTCACCCCCGGGATGTCCGTCTGTGTGTATCACTGTGTGTGTATCACTGTCTGTATCACTGTGTGTGTATCACTGTTCACCCCCAGGATGTCCGTCTGTGTGTATCACTGTGTGTGTATCACTGCATGTGTATCACTGTGTGTGTATCACTGTGTGTATCACTGTGTGTGTATCACTGTGTGTGTATCACTGTGTGTGTATCACTGTGTGTGTATCAGTGTGTGTATCACTGCGTGTGTATCACTGTGTGTGTATCACTGTGTGTATCACTGTGTGTGTATCACTGTGTGTGTCACTGTGTGTGTTTCACTGTTCACCCCCGGGATGTCCGTCTGTGTGTGTATCACTGTGTGTGTATCACTGTGTGTGTATCACTGTGTGTGTATCACTGTGTGTATCACTGTGTGTGTATCACTGTGTGTGTATCACTGTGTGTGTATCACTGTGTATATCACTGTGTGTATCACTGTGTGTGTATCACTGTGTGTGTATCACTGTGTGTGTATCACTGTTCACCCCCAGGATGTCCGTCTGTGTGTGTATCACTGTGTGTATCACTGTGTGTGTATCACTGTGTGTGTATCACTGTTCACCCCCAGGATGTCCGTCTGTGTGTGTATCACTGTGTGTGTATCACTGTGTGTGTATCACTGTGTGTGTATCACTGTTCACCCCCGGGATGTCCGTCTGTGTATGTCACTGTGTGTGTATCACTGTTCACCCCCGGGATGTCCGTCTGTGTGTGTCACTGTGTGTGTATCACTGTGTGTGTATCACTGTTCACCCCCAGGATGTCCGTCTGTGTGTATCACTGTGTGTGTATCACTGTGTGTGTATCACTATGTGTGTATCACTGTGTGTATCACTGTGTGTGTATCACTGTGTGTGTATCACTGTTCACCCCCGGGATGTCCGTCTGTGTGTGTCACTGTGTGTGTATCACTGTGTGTGTATCACTGTGTGTGTATCACTGTGTGTGTATCACTGTTCACCCCCGGGATGTCCGTGTGTGTGTATCACTGTGTGTGTATCACTGTGTGTGTATCACTGTGTGTGTATCACTGTTCACCCCCGGGATGTCCGTCTGTGTGTATCACTGTGTGTGTATCACTGTGTGTGTATCACTGTTCTCCCCCGGGATGTCCGTCTGTGTGTGTCACTGTGTGTGTATCACTGTGTGTGTATCAGTGTGTCTGTGTGTATCACTGTGTGTGTATCACTGTGTGTGTATCACTGTGTGTGTATCACTGTTCTCCCCCGGGATGTCCGTCTGTGTGTGTCACTGTGTGTGTATCACTGTGTGTGTATCAGTGTGTCTGTGTGTATCACTGTGTGTGTATCACTGTGTGTGTATCACTGTGTGTGTATCACTGTTCACCCCCGGGATGTCCGTCTGTGTGTATCACTGTGTGTGTATCACTGTCTGTATCACTGTGTGTGTATCACTGTTCACCCCCAGGATGTCCGTCTGTGTGTATCACTGTGTGTGTATCACTGCATGTGTATCACTGTGTGTGTATCACTGTGTGTATCACTGTGTGTGTATCACTGTGTGTGTATCACTGTGTGTGTATCACTGTGTGTGTATCACTGTGTGTGTATCAGTGTGTGTATCACTGCGTGTGTATCACTGTGTGTGTATCACTGTGTGTATCACTGTGTGTGTATCACTGTGTGTGTCACTGTGTGTGTTTCACTGTTCACCCCCGGGATGTCCGTCTGTGTGTGTATCACTGTGTGTGTATCACTGTGTGTGTATCACTGTGTGTGTATCACTGTGTGTATCACTGTGTGTGTATCACTGTGTGTGTATCACTGTGTGTGTATCACTGTGTATATCACTGTGTGTATCACTGTGTGTGTATCACTGTGTGTGTATCACTGTGTGTGTATCACTGTTCACCCCCAGGATGTCCGTCTGTGTGTGTATCACTGTGTGTATCACTGTGTGTGTATCACTGTGTGTGTATCACTGTTCACCCCCAGGATGTCCGTCTGTGTGTGTATCACTGTGTGTGTATCACTGTGTGTGTATCACTGTGTGTGTATCACTGTTCACCCCCGGGATGTCCGTCTGTGTATGTCACTGTGTGTGTATCACTGTTCACCCCCGGGATGTCCGTCTGTGTGTGTCACTGTGTGTGTATCACTGTGTGTGTATCACTGTTCACCCCCAGGATGTCCGTCTGTGTGTATCACTGTGTGTGTATCACTGTGTGTGTATCACTATGTGTGTATCACTGTGTGTATCACTGTGTGTGTATCACTGTGTGTGTATCACTGTTCACCCCCGGGATGTCCGTCTGTGTGTGTCACTGTGTGTGTATCACTGTGTGTGTATCACTGTGTGTGTATCACTGTGTGTGTATCACTGTTCACCCCCGGGATGTCCGTGTGTGTGTATCACTGTGTGTGTATCACTGTGTGTGTATCACTGTGTGTGTATCACTGTTCACCCCCGGGATGTCCGTCTGTGTGTATCACTGTGTGTGTATCACTGTGTGTGTATCACTGTTCTCCCCCGGGATGTCCGTCTGTGTGTGTCACTGTGTGTGTATCACTGTGTGTGTATCAGTGTGTCTGTGTGTATCACTGTGTGTGTATCACTGTGTGTGTATCACTGTGTGTGTATCACTGTTCTCCCCCGGGATGTCCGTCTGTGTGTGTCACTGTGTGTGTATCACTGTGTGTGTATCAGTGTGTCTGTGTGTATCACTGTGTGTGTATCACTGTGTGTGTATCACTGTGTGTGTATCACTATTCACCCCCGGGATGTCCGTCTGTGTGTATCACTGTGTGTGTATCACTGTGTGTGTATCACTGTGTGTGTATCACTGTGTGTGTGTCTCTGTGTGTGTGTATCACTGTGTGTGTATCACTCTGTGTGTGTATCACTGTGTGTGTGTGTGTGTGTGTGTGTGTGTGTGTGTGTGTGTGTGTGTGTGTGTGTGTGTGTGTGTGTGTGTGTGTATCACTGTGTGTGTGTCTCTGTGTGTGTGTGTATCACTGTGTGTGTATCACTATGTGTGTGTCTCTGTGTGTGTGTGTATCACTGTGTGTGTGTATCACTGTGTGTGTGTATCACTGTGTGTGTGTGTGTGTGTGTGTATCACTGTGTGTGTGTCTCTGTGTGTGTGTGTGTGTATCACAGTGTGTGTATCACTGTGTGTGTGTGTACCACTGTGTGTATGTCTGTGTGTGTGTGTGTGTGTATCACTGTGTGCGTGTCCCAGCCTGTGTGTGTGTGTGTGTGTGTGTGTGTGTGTGTGTGTGTGTGTGTCTCTGTGTGTGTGTATCACTGTGTGTGTGTGTGTGTGTGTGTGTGTGTGTGTGTGTATCACTGTGTGTGTGTCTGTGTGTGTGTGTGTGTGTGTGTGTGTGTGTGTGTGTGTGTGTGTGTGTGTGTGTGTGTGTGTGTGTGTGTGTGTGTGTGTGTGTGTATCACTGTGTGTGTGTGTGTGTGTGTGTGTGTGTGTGTGTGTGTGTGTGTGTATCAGTGTGTGTGTGTGTGTGTGTGTGTGTGTGTGTGTGTGTGTGTGTGTGTGTGTGTGTGTGTGTGTGTGTGTGTGTGTGTGTGTGTGTGTGTGTATGTGTGTGTGTGTGTGTGTGTGTGTGTGTGTGTGTGTATCACTGTGTGTGTATCACTGTGTGTGTGTATCACTGTGTCTCTCTCTGTGTGTGTGTGTGTGTGTGTGTGTGTGTGTGTGTGTGTGTGTGTGTGTGTGTGTGTGTGTGTGTGTGTGTGTGTGTGTATCACTGTGTGTGTGTGTGTGTGTGTGTGTGTGTGTGTGTGTGTGTGTGTGTGTGTATCACTGTGTGTGTGTATCACTGTGTGTGTATCACTGTGTGTGTGTATCACTGTGTCTCTCTGTGTGTGTGTGTGTATGTGTGTGTGTGTGTGTGTGTATCACTGTGTCTGTATGTGTGTGTGTGTGTGTATCACTGTGCCTCTTTGTGTGTCTGTGTGTATCAGTGTGTATCAGTGTGTGTCACTGTGTCTGTGTATCACTGTGTGTGTGTTTATCACTGCATGTATGTGTGTATATATTACTGTGTTTATGTGTATCACTCTGTGTGTGTGTATATCACTGTGTTTGTGTGTATCACTGTGTCTGTGTGTATCAGCGTGTTTGTGTGTATCACTGTGTCTGTGTGTATCACTGTGTCTGTGTGTATCATTGTGTCTGTGTGTATCACTGTGTCTGTGTGTATCACTGTGTGTGTATCACTGTGTCTGTGTATATCACTGTGTTTGTATCACTCTGTGTCAGTGTGTGTATCACTGTGTCTGTGGGTTTCACTGTGTGTGTATCACTGTGTGTCTGTGTGTATTACTGTGTCTGTGTGTATCACTGTGTGTGTATCACTGTGTCTGTGTATCACGGTGTGTGTATCACTGTGTCTGTGTGTATCACTGTAGTATCACTGTGTGTATCACTGTGCGTGTATCACTGTGTGTATATCAGTGTCTGTGTGTATCAGTGTGTGTATCACTGTCTGTGTGTATCACTGTGTCTGTGTGTATCACTGTGTCCGTGTGTATCACTGTGTCTGTGTGTATCAATGTATTTGTATCACTGTGTGTGTGTGTCTGTGTGTATCACTGTGTCTGTGTGTATCGCTGTGTCTGTGTGTATCGCTGTGTCTTGTGTGTATCCCTGTGTCTGTGTGTATACCTGTGTCTGTATGTATCACTGTGTGTGTGTGTGTGTGTTTCGCTGTGTCTGTGTATCACTGTGTCTGTGTATCACTGTGTCTTGTGTGTCACTGTGTGTCTGTGTGTATCACTCTGTGTGTCAGTGTGTGTATCACTGTGTCTGTGGGTTTCACTGTGTGTGTATCACTGTGTGTCTGTGTGTATTACTGTGTGTGTGTATCACTGTGTCTGTGTGTATCACTGTGTGTGTATCACTGTGTCTGTGTGTATCACTATGTTTGTATCACTCTGTGTGTCAGTGTGTGTATCACTGTGTCTGTGGGTTTCACTGTGTGTGTATCACTGTGTGTCTGTGTGTATTACTGTGTCTGTGTGTATCACTGTGTCTGTGTGTATCACTATGTGTGTATCACTGTGTCTGTGTGTATCACTGTGTGTGTATCACTGTGTGTGTATCACTGTGTGTCTGTGTGTGTATCACTGTGTCTGTGTGTATCACTGTGTGTGTATCACTGTGTCTGTGTGTATCACTGTGTGTATCACTGTGCGTGTATCACTGTGTGTGTATCAGTATGTGTGTGTGTATCACTGTCTGTGTGTATCACTGTGTCTGTGTGTATCACTGTGTCTGTGTGTATCACTGCGTCTGTGTGTATCACTGTGTCTGTGTGTATCACTGTGTGTGTATCACTGTGTGTGTATCACTGTGTGTATCACTGTGTGTGTATCACTGTGTGTGTATCACTGTGTGTGTATCACTGTGTCTGTGTGTATCACTGTGCGTGTATCACTGTGTGTGTATCAGTGTGTGTATCACTGTGTCTGTGTGTATCACTGTGTGTGTATCAGTGTGCGTGTATCACTGTGTGTGTATCACTGTGTCTGTGTGTATCACTGTGTGTGTATCACTGTGTGTATCACTGCGTGTGTATCACTGTGTGTGTGTATCACTGCGTGTATCACTGTGTGTGTATCACTGTGTGTGTATCACTGTGTGTATCACTGTGTGTGTATCACTGTGTGTGTATCACTGTTCACCCCCGGGATGTCCGTCTGTGTGTATCACTGTGTGTGTCACTGTGTGTGTATCACTGTGTGTGTATCACTGTGTGTGTATCACTGTGTGTATCACTGTGTGTGTATCACTGTGTCTGTGTGTATCACTGTGTGTGTATCACTGTTCACCCCCGGGATGTCCGTCTGTGTGTATCACTGTGTGTGTATCACTGTGTGTGTGTCACTGTGTGTGTATCACTGTGTGTGTATCACTGTGTGTATCACTGTGTGTATCACTGTGTGTGTATCACTGTGTGTGTATCACTGTGTGTGTATCACTGTTCACCCCCAGGATGTCCGCCTGTGTGTATCACTGTGTGTGTATCACTGTGTGTGTATCACTGTGTGTGTATCACTGCGTGTGTATCACTGTTCACCCCCGGGATGTCCGTCTGTGTGAATCACTGTGTGTGTATCACTGTGTGTGTATCACTGTGTGTGTATCACTGTTCACCCCCAGGATGTCCGTATGTGTGTATCACTGTGTGTGTATCACTGCGTGTGTATCACTGTGTGTGTATCACTGTGTGTATCACTGTGTGTGTATCACTGTGTGTGTATCACTGTGTGTATCACTGTGTGTATCACTGTGTGTGTATCACTGTGTGTGTATCACTGTGTGTGTATCACTGTTCACCCCCAGGATGTCCGTCTGTGTGTATCACTGTGTGTGTATCACTGTGTGTGTATCACTGTGTGTGTATCACTGTGTGTGTATCACTGTGTGTGTATCACTGTTCACCCCCGGGATGTCCGTCTGTGTGTATCACTGTGTGTGTATCACTGTCTGTATCACTGTGTGTGTATCACTGTTCACCCCCAGGATGTCCGTCTGTGTGTATCACTGTGTGTGTATCACTGCATGTGTATCACTGTGTGTGTATCACTGTGTGTATCACTGTGTGTGTATCACTGTGTGTGTATCACTGTGTGTGTATCACTGTGTGTGTATCACTGTGTGTGTATCAGTGTGTGTATCACTGCGTGTGTATCACTGTGTGTGTATCACTGTGTGTATCACTGTGTGTGTATCACTGTGTGTGTCACTGTGTGTGTTTCACTGTTCACCCCCGGGATGTCCGTCTGTGTGTGTATCACTGTGTGTGTATCACTGTGTGTGTATCACTGTGTGTGTATCACTGTGTGTATCACTGTGTGTGTATCACTGTGTGTGTATCACTGTGTGTGTATCACTGTGTATATCACTGTGTGTATCACTGTGTGTGTATCACTGTGTGTGTATCACTGTGTGTGTATCACTGTTCACCCCCAGGATGTCCGTCTGTGTGTGTATCACTGTGTGTATCACTGTGTGTGTATCACTGTGTGTGTATCACTGTTCACCCCCAGGATGTCCGTCTGTGTGTGTATCACTGTGTGTGTATCACTGTGTGTGTATCACTGTGTGTGTATCACTGTTCACCCCCGGGATGTCCGTCTGTGTATGTCACTGTGTGTGTATCACTGTTCACCCCCGGGATGTCCGTCTGTGTGTGTCACTGTGTGTGTATCACTGTGTGTGTATCACTGTTCACCCCCAGGATGTCCGTCTGTGTGTATCACTGTGTGTGTATCACTGTGTGTGTATCACTATGTGTGTATCACTGTGTGTATCACTGTGTGTGTATCACTGTGTGTGTATCACTGTTCACCCCCGGGATGTCCGTCTGTGTGTGTCACTGTGTGTGTATCACTGTGTGTGTATCACTGTGTGTGTATCACTGTGTGTGTATCACTGTTCACCCCCGGGATGTCCGTGTGTGTGTATCACTGTGTGTGTATCACTGTGTGTGTATCACTGTGTGTGTATCACTGTTCACCCCCGGGATGTCCGTCTGTGTGTATCACTGTGTGTGTATCACTGTGTGTGTATCACTGTTCTCCCCCGGGATGTCCGTCTGTGTGTGTCACTGTGTGTGTATCACTGTGTGTGTATCAGTGTGTCTGTGTGTATCACTGTGTGTGTATCACTGTGTGTGTATCACTGTGTGTGTATCACTGTTCTCCCCCGGGATGTCCGTCTGTGTGTGTCACTGTGTGTGTATCACTGTGTGTGTATCAGTGTGTCTGTGTGTATCACTGTGTGTGTATCACTGTGTGTGTATCACTGTGTGTGTATCACTATTCACCCCCGGGATGTCCGTCTGTGTGTATCACTGTGTGTGTATCACTGTGTGTGTATCACTGTGTGTGTATCACTGTTCACCCCCGGGATGTCCGTCTGTGTGTATCACTGTGTGTGTATCACTGTGTGTGTATCACTGTGTGTGTATCACTGTGTGTATCACTGTGTGTGTATCACTGTGTGTGTATCACTGTGTGTGTATCACTGTTCACCCCCGGGATGTCCGTCTCTGTGTGTCACTGTGTGTGTATCACTGTGTGTATCACTGTGTGTGTATCACTGTGTGTGTATCACTGTGTGTGTATCACTGTGTGTGTATCACTGTTCACCCCCGGGATGTCCGTCTGTGTGTATCACTGTGTGTGTATCACTGTGTGTGTATCACTGTGTGTGTATCACTGTTCTCCCCCGGGATGTCCGTCTGTGTGTGTCACTGTGTGTGTATCACTGTGTGTGTATCAGTGTGTCTGTGTGTATCACTGTGTGTGTATCACTGTGTGTGTATCACTGTGTGTGTATCACTATTCACCCCCGGGATGTCCGTCTGTGTGTATCACTGTGTGTGTATCACTGTGTGTGTATCACTGTGTGTGTATCACTGTGTGTATCACTGTGTGTGTATCACTGTTCACCCCCCGGGATGTCCGTCTGTGTGTATCACTGTGTGTGTATCACTGTGTGTGTATCACTGTGTGTATCACTGTGTGTGTATCACTGTGTGTGTATCACTGCGTGTATCACTGTGTGTGTATCACTGTGTGTGTATCACTGTGTCTGTGTGTATCACTGTTCACCCCTGGGATGTCCGTCTGTGTGTGTCACTGTGTGTGTATCACTGTGTGTGTATCACTGTGTGTGTATCACTGTCTGTGTATCACTGTTCACCCCCGGGATGTCCGTCTCTGTGTGTCACTGTGTGTGTATCACTGTGTGTATCACTGTGTCTGTGTGTATCACTGTGTGTGTATCACTGTCTGTGTGTATCACTGTGTGTGTATCACTGTGTCTTTGTGTATCACTGTTCACCCCCGGGATGTCCGTCTGTGTGTGTCACTGTGTGTGTATCACTGTGTGTGTATCACTGTGTGTATCACTGTGTGTGTATCACTGTGTGTGTATCACTGTTCACCCCCGGGATGTCCGTCTGTGTGTATCACTGTGTGTGTATCACTGTGTGTATCACTGTGTGTATCACTGTGTGTGTATCACTGTGTGTGTGTGTATCACTGTGTGTGTATCACTGTGTGTGTATCACTGTGTGTGTATCACCGTGTCTGTGTGTATCACTGTGTGTGTATCACTGTGTGTGTATCACCGTGTCTGTGTGTATCACTGTGTGTGTATCACTGTGTGTATCACTGTGTGTGTATCACTGTGTGTGTATCACTGTTCACCCCTGGGATGTCCGTCTGTGTGTATCACTGTGTGTGTATCACTGTGTGTGTATCACTGTGTGTATCACTGTGTGTGTATCACTGTGTGTATCACTGTGTGTGTTTCACTGTTCACCCCCGGAATGTCCGTCTGTGTGTATCACTGTGTGTGTATCACTGTGTGTGTATCACTGTGTGTATCACTGTGTGTGTATCACTGTGTCTGTGTGTATCACTGTGTGTGTATCAATGTGTCTGTGTGTATCACTGTGTGTGTATCACTGTGTGTGTATCACTGTTCACCCCCGGGATGTCCGTCTGTGTGTATCACTGTGTGTGTATCACTGTGTGTGTATCACTGTGTCTGTGTGTATCACTGTGTGTGTATCACTGTGTGTGTATCACTGTGTGTGTATCACTGTGTCTGTGTGTATCACTGTGTGTGTATCACTGTGTGTGTATCACTGTGTGTGTATCACTGTGTGTATCACTGTGTGTGTATCACTGTTCACCCCCGGGATGTCAGTCTGTGTGTATCACTGTGTGTATCACTGTGTGTATCACTGTGTGTGTATCACTGTGTGTGTATCACTGTGTGTGTATCACTGTGTGTGTATCACTGTTCACCCCCGGGATGTCCGTCTGTGTGTGTCACTGTGTGTGTATCACTGTTCACCCCCGGGATGTCCGTCTGTGTGTATCACTGTGTGTGTATCACTGTATGTGTATCAGTGTGTGTGTATCACTGTGTGTGTATCACTGTGTGTGTATCACTGTTCACCCCCGGGATGTCCGTCTGTGTGTATCACTGTGTGTGTATCACTGTGTGTGTATCACTGTGTGTGTATCACTGTTCACCCCCGGGATGTCCGTCTGTGTGTATCACTGTGTGTGTATCACTGTGTGTGTATCACTGTTCACCCCCGGGATGTCCGTCTGTGTGTGTCACTGTGTGTGTATCACTGTGTGTGTATCACTGTTCACCCCCGGGATGTCCGTCTGTGTATATCACTGTGTGTGTATCACTGTGTGTGTATCACTGTGTGTATCACTGTTCACCCCCGGGATGTCCGTCTGTGTGTATCACTGTGTGTGTATCACTGTGTGTGTATCACTGTGTGTGTATCACTGTGTGTGTATCACTGTGTGTGTCACTGTGTGTGTATCACTGTTCACCCCCGGGATGTCCGTCTGTGTGTATCACTGTGTGTGTATCACTGTGTGTGTATCACTGCGTGTATCACTGTGTGTGTATCACTGTGTGTGTATCACTGTGTGTGTATCACTGTGTGGTATCACTGCGTGTATCACTGTGTGTGTATCACTGTGTGTGTATCACTGTTCACCCCCGGGATGTCCGTCTGTGTGTGTATCACTGTGTGTATCACTGTGTGTGTATCACTGTTCACCCCCGGGATGTCCGTCTGTGTGTATCACTGTGTGTGTATCACTGTGTGTGTATCACTGTGTGTGTATCACTGTGTGTGTATCACTGTTCACCCCCGGGATGTCCGCCTGTGTGTATCACTGTGTGTGTATCACTGTGTGTGTATCACTGTTCACCCCCGGGATGTCCGTCTGTGTGTATCACTGTGTGTGTATCACTGTTTACCCCCGGGATGTCCGTCTGTGTGTGTATCACTGTGTGTGTATCACTGTGTGTGTATCACTGTGTGTGTATCACTGTGTGTGTATCACTGTGTGTATCACTGTGTGTGTATCACTGTTCACCCCCGGGATGTCCGTCTGTGTGTATCACTGTGTGTGTATCACTGTGTGTGTATCACTGTGTGTGTATCACTGTTCACCCCCGGGATGTCCGTCTGTGTGTATCACTGTGTGTGTATCACTGTGTGTGTATCACTGTGTGTGTATCACTGTGTGTGTATCACTGTGTGTATCAATGTGTGTGTATCACTGTGTGTGTATCACTGTTCACCCCCGGGATGTCCGTCTGTGTGTATCACTGTGTGTGTATCACTGTGTGTGTATCACTGTTCACCCCCGGGATGTCCGTCTGTGTGTATCACTGTGTGTGTATCACTGTGTGTGTATCACTGTGTGTGTATCACTGTGTGTGTATCACTGTTCACCCCCGGGATGTCCGTCTGTGTGTATCACTGTGTGTGTATCACTGTGTGTGTATCACTGTGTGTGTATCACTGTTCACCCCCGGGATGTCCGTCTGTGTGTATCACTGTGTGTGTATCACTGTGTGTGTATCACTGTTCACCCCCGGGATGTCCATCTGTGTGTATCACTGTGTGTGTATCACTGTGTGTGTATCACTGTGTGTATATCACTGTGTGTGTATCACTGTTCACCCCCGGGATGTCCGTCTGTGTGTATCACTGTGTGTGTATCACTGTGTGTGTATCACTGTGTGTGTATCACTGTGTGTGTATCACTGTTCTCCCCCGGGATGTCCGTCTGTGTGTATCACTGTGTGTGTATCACTGTGTGTGTATCACTGTGTGAATCACTGTGTGTGTATCACTGTGTGTGTATCACTGTGTGTGTATCACTGTGTGTATCTCTGTGTGTGTATCACTGTATGTGTATCACTGTGTGTGTATCACTGTGTGTGTATCACTGTGTGTGTATCACTGTGTGTATCACTGTGTGTGTATCACTGTTCACCCCCGGGATGTCCGTCTGTGTGTATCACTGTGTGTATCACTGTGTGTGTATCACTGTGTGTGTATCACTGTGTGTGTATCACTGTTCACCCCCGGGATGTCCGTCTGTGTGTGTCACTGTGTGTGTATCACTGTTCACCCCCGGGATGTCCGTCTGTGTCTATCACTGTGTGTGTATCACTGTGTGTGTATCACTGTGTGTGTATCACTGTTTCTGTGTGTGTATCACTGTGTGTGTATCACTGTGTGTGTATCACTGTGTGTATCACTGTGTGTGTATCACTGTTCACCCCCGGGATGTCCGTCTGTGTGTATCACTGTGTGTGTATCACTGCTTGTGTATCACTGTGTGTGTATCACTGTGTGTGTATCACTGTGTGTGTATCACTGTGTGTATCACTGTGTGTGTATCACTGCGTGTGTATCACTGTGTGTGTCACTGTGTGTGTATCACTGTGTGTGTATCACTGTGTGTGTATCACTGTGTCTGTGTGTATCACTGTGTGTGTATCACTGTGTGTGTATCACTGTGTGTGTATCACTGTTCACCCCCGGGATGTCCGTCTGTGTGTATCACTGTGTGTGTATCACTGTGTGTATCACTGTGTGTGTATCACTGTGTGTATCACTGTGTGTGTATCACTGTGTGTGTATCACTGTGTGTGTATCACTGTGTGTGTATCACTGTTCACCCCCGGGATGTCCTTCTGTGTGTTTCACTGTGTGTGTATCACTGTGTGTATCACTGTGTGTGTATCACTGTGTGTATCACTGTGTGTGTATCACTGTTCACCCCCGGGATGTCCGTCTGTGTGTATCACTGTGTGTGTATCACTGTGTGTGTATCACTGTGTGTGTATCACTGTGTGTGTATCACTGTTCACCCCCGGGATGTCCGTCTGTGTGTATCACTGTGTGTGTATCACTGTGTGTGTATCACTGTGTGTGTATCACTGTTCACCCCCGGGATGTCCATCTGTGTGTATCACTGTGTGTGTATCACTGTGTGTGTATCACTGTGTGTGTATCACTGTGTGTGTATCACTGTTCACCCCCGGGATGTCCGTCTGTGTGTATCACTGTGTGTGTATCACTGTGTGTGTATCACTGTGTGTGTATCACTGTGTGTGTATCACTGTTCTCCCCCGGGATGTCCGTCTGTGTGTATCACTGTGTGTGTATCACTGTGTGTGTATCACTGTGTGAATCACTGTGTGTGTATCACTGTGTGTGTATCACTGTGTGTGTATCACTGTGTGTATCTCTGTGTGTGTATCACTGTATGTGTATCACTGTATGTGTATCACTGTGTGTGTATCACTGTGTGTGTATCACTGTGTGTGTATCACTGTGTGTATCACTGTGTGTGTATCACTGTGTGTGTATCACTGTGTGTGTATCACTGTGTGTATATCACTGTTCACCCCCCAGGATGTCCGTCTGTGTGTATCACTGTGTGTGTATCACTGTGTGTATCACTGTGTGTATCACTGTGTGTGTATCACTGTGTGTATCACTGTGTGTGTATCACTGTTCACCCCCGGGATGTCCGTCTGTGTGTATCACTGTGTGTGTATCACTGTGTGTGTATCACTGTGTGTGTATCACTGTGTGTGTATCACTGTATGTATCACTGTGTGTGTATCACTGTGTGTGTATCACTGTGTGTATCACTGTGTGTGTATCACTGCGTGTATCACTGTGTGTGTATCACTGTGTGTGCATCACTGTGTGTATCACTGTGTGTGTATCACTGTTCACCCCCGGGATGTCCGTCTGTGTGTATCACTGTGTGTGTATCACTGTGTGTATCACTGTGTGTGTATCACTGTGTGTGTATCACTGTGTGTGTATCACTGTGTGTGTATCACTGTTCACCCCCGGGATGTCCGTCTGTGTGTATCACTGTGTGTGTATCACTGTGTGTGTATCACTGTTCACCCCCGGGATGTCCGTCTGTGTGTGTCACTGTGTGTGTATCACTGTTCACCCCCGGGATGTCCGTCTGTGTGTATCACTGTGTGTGTATCACTGTATGTGTATCACTGTGTGTGTATCACTGTGTGTGTATCACTGTGTGTGTATCACTGTTCACCCCCGGGATGTCCGTCTGTGTGTATCACTGTGTGTGTATCACTGTGTGTGTATCACTGTTCACCCCCGGGATGTCCGTCTGTGTGTATCACTGTGTGTGTATCACTGTTCACCCCCGGGATGTCCGTCTGTGTGTGTCACTGTGTGTGTATCACTGTGTGTGTATCACAGTTCACCCCCGGGATGTCCGTCTGTGTATATCACTGTGTGTGTATCACTGTGTGTGTATCACTGTGTGTATCACTGTTCACCCCCGGGATGTCCGTCTGTGTGTATCACTGTGTGTGTATCACTGTGTGTGTATCACTGTGTGTGTATCACTGTGTGTGTATCACTGTGTGTGTATCACTGTGTGTGTCACTGTGTGTGTATCACTGTTCACCCCCGGGATGTCCGTCTGTGTGTATCACTGTGTGTGTATCACTGTGTGTGTATCACTGTGTGTGTATCACTGCGTGTATCACTGTGTGTGTATCACTGTGTGTGTATCACTGTGTGTGTATCACTGTGTGGTATCACTGCGTGTATCACTGTGTGTGTATCACTGTGTGTGTATCACTGTTCACCCCCGGGATGTCCGTCTGTGTGTGTATCACTGTGTGTATCACTGTGTGTGTATCACTGTTCACCCCCGGGATGTCCGTCTGTGTGTATCACTGTGTGTGTATCACTGTGTGTGTATCACTGTGTGTGTATCACTGTGTGTGTATCACTGTTCACCCCCGGGATGTCCGCCTGTGTGTATCACTGTGTGTGTATCACTGTGTGTGTATCACTGTTTACCCCCGGGATGTCCGTCTGTGTGTGTATCACTGTGTGTGTATCACTGTGTGTGTATCACTGTGTGTGTATCACTGTGTGTGTATCACTGTGTGTATCACTGTGTGTGTATCACTGTTCACCCCCGGGATGTCCGTCTGTGTGTATCACTGTGTGTGTATCACTGTGTGTGTATCACTGTGTGTGTATCACTGTTCACCCCCGGGATGTCCGTCTGTGTGTATCACTGTGTGTGTATCACTGTGTGTGTATCACTGTTCACCCCCGGGATGTCCGTCTGTGTGTATCACTGTGTGTGTATCACTGTGTGTGTATCACTGTGTGTGTATCACTGTGTGTGTATCACTGTTCACCCCCGGGATGTCCGTCTGTGTGTATCACTGTGTGTGTATCACTGTGTGTGTATCACTGTGTGTGTATCACTGTTCACCCCCGGGATGTCCGTCTGTGTGTATCACTGTGTGTGTATCACTGTGTGTGTATCACTGTTCACCCCCGGGATGTCCATCTGTGTGTATCACTGTGTGTGTATCACTGTGTGTGTATCACTGTGTGTATATCACTGTGTGTGTATCACTGTTCACCCCCGGGATGTCCGTCTGTGTGTATCACTGTGTGTGTATCACTGTGTGTGTATCACTGTGTGTGTATCACTGTGTGTGTATCACTGTTCTCCCCCGGGATGTCCGTCTGTGTGTATCACTGTGTGTGTATCACTGTGTGTGTATCACTGTGTGAATCACTGTGTGTGTATCACTGTGTGTGTATCACTGTGTGTGTATCACTGTGTGTATCTCTGTGTGTGTATCACTGTATGTGTATCACTGTGTGTGTATCACTGTGTGTGTATCACTGTGTGTGTATCACTGTGTGTATCACTGTGTGTGTATCACTGTGTGTGTATCACTGTGTGTGTATCACTGTGTGTGTATCACTGTTCACCCCCCAGGATGTCCGTCTGTGTGTATCACTGTGTGTGTATCGCTGTGTGTATCACTGTGTGTATCACTGTGTGAGTATCACTGTGTGTGTATCACTGTGTGTATCACTGTGTGTGTATCACTGTTCACCCCCGGGATGTCCGTCTGTGTGTATCACTGTGTGTGTATCACTGTGTGTGTATCACTGTGTGTGTATCACTGTGTGTGTATCACTGTATGTATCACTGTGTGTGTATCACTGTGTGTGTATCACTGTGTGTATCACTGTGTGTGTATCACTGCGTGTATCACTGTGTGTGTATCACTGTGTGTGTATCACTGTGTGTGCATCACTGTGTGTATCACTGTGTGTGTATCACTGTTCACCCCCGGGATGTCCGTCTGTGTGTATCACTGTGTGTGTATCACTGTGTGTATCACTGTGTGTGTATCACTGTGTGTGTATCACTGTGTGTGTATCACTGTGTGTGTATCACTGTTCACCCCCGGGATGTCCGTCTGTGTGTATCACTGTGTGTGTATCACTGTGTGTGTATCACTGTTCACCCCCGGGATGTCCGTCTGTGTGTGTCACTGTGTGTGTATCACTGTTCACCCCCGGGATGTCCGTCTGTGTGTATCACTGTGTGTGTATCACTGTATGTGTATCACTGTGTGTGTATCACTGTGTGTGTATCACTGTGTGTGTATCACTGTTCACCCCCGGGATGTCCGTCTGTGTGTATCACTGTGTGTGTATCACTGTTCACCCCCGGGATGTCCGTCTGTGTGTATCACTGTGTGTGTATCACTGTGTGTGTAATACTGTTCACCCCCGGGATGTCCGTCTGTGTGTGTCACTGTGTGTGTATCACTGTGTGTGTATCACTGTTCACCCCCGGGATGTCCGTCTGTGTATATCACTGTGTGTGTATCACTGTGTGTGTATCACTGTGTGTATCACTGTTCACCCCCGGGATGTCCGTCTGTGTGTATCACTGTGTGTGTATCACTGTGTGTGTATCACTGTGTGTATCACTGTGTGTGTATCACTGTGTGTGTATCACTGTGTGTGTATCACTGTGTGTGTATCACTGTGTGTGTCACTGTGTGTGTATCACTGTTCACCCCCGGGATGTCCGTCTGTGTGTATCACTGTGTGTGTATCACTGTGTGTGTATCACTGTGTGTGTATCACTGCGTGTATCACTGTGTGTGTATCACTGTGTGTATCACTGTGTGTGTATCACTGTGTGTGTATCACTGTGTGTGTATCACTGCGTGTATCACTGTGTGTGTATCACTGTGTGTGTATCACTGTTCACCCCCGGGATGTCCGTCTGTGTGTGTATCACTGTGTGTATCACTGTGTGTGTATCACTGTTCACCCCCGGGATGTCCGTCTGTGTGTATCACTGTGTGTGTATCACTGTGTGTGTATCACTGTGTGTGTATCACTGTTCACCCCCGGGATGTCCGCCTGTGTGTATAACTGTGTGTGTATCACTGTGTGTGTATCACTGTTCACCCCCGGGATGTCCGTCTGTGTGTATCACTGTGTGTGTATCACTGTTTACCCCCGGGATGTCCGTCTGTGTGTGTATCACTGTGTGTGTATCACTGTGTGTGTATCACTGTGTGTGTATCACTGTGTGTATCACTGTGTGTGTATCACTGTTCACCCCCGGGATGTCCGTCTGTGTGTATCACTGTGTGTGTATCACTGTGTGTGTATCACTGTGTGTGTATCACTGTTCACCCCCGGGATGTCCGTCTGTGTGTATCACTGTGTGTGTATCACTGTGTGTGTATCACTGTGTGTGTATCACTGTGTGTATCAATGTGTGTGTATCACTGTGTGTGTATCACTGTTCACCCCCGGGATGTCCGTCTGTGTGTATCACTGTGTGTGTATCACTGTGTGTGTATCACTGTTCACCCCCGGGATGTCCGTCTGTGTGTATCACTGTGTGTGTATCACTGTGTGTATATCACTGTGTGTGTATCACTGTGTGTGTATCACTGTTCACCCCCGGGATGTCCGTCTGTGTGTATCACTGTGTGTGTATCACTGTGTGTGTATCACTGTGTGTGTATCACTGTTCACCCCCGGGATGTCCGTCTGTGTGTATCACTGTGTGTGTATCACTGTGTGTGTATCACTGTGTGTGTATCACTGTGTGTATATCACTGTGTGTGTATCACTGTGTGTGTATCACTGTGTGTGTATCACTGTTCACCCCTGGGATGTCCGTCTGTGTGTATCACTGTGTGTGTATCACTGTGTGTGTATCACTGTGTGTGTATCACTGTTCACCCCCGGGATGTCCGTCTGTGTGTGTATCACTGTGTGTGTATCACTGTGTGTGTATCACTGTGTGTGTATCACTGTGTGTGTATCACTGTGTGTGTATCACTGTGTGTGTATCACTTTGTGTGTATCACTGTTCACCCCCGGGATGTCCGTCTGTGTGTATCACTGTGTGTGTATCACTGTGTGTGTATCACTGTGTGTGTATCACTGTTCACCCCCGGGATGTCCGTCTGTATGTGTATCACTGTGTGTGTATCACTGTGTGTGTATCACTGTGTGTATCACTGTGTGTGTATCACTGTGTGTGTATCACTGTTCACCCCCGGGATGTCCGTCTGTGTGTATCACTGTGTGTGTATCACTGTGTGTGTATCACTGTGTGTGTATCACTGTGTGTATCACTGTGTGTGTATCACTGTGTGTGTATCACTGTGTGTGTATCACTGTTCACCCCCGGGATGTCCGTCTCTGTGTGTCACTGTGTGTGTATCACTGTGTGTATCACTGTGTGTGTATCACTGTGTGTGTATCACTGTGTGTGTATCACTGTTCACCCCCGGGATGTCCGTCTGTGTGTATCACTGTGTGTGTATCACTGTGTGTGTATCACTGTTCACCCCCGGGATGTCCGTCTGTGTGTATCACTGTGTGTGTATCACTGTGTGTGTATCACTGTTCACCCCCGGGATGTCCGTCTGTGTGTATCACTGTGTGTGTATCACTGTGTGTGTATCACTGTGTGTGTGTCACTGTGTCTGTATCACTGTTCACCCCTGGGATGTCCGTCTGTGTGTATCACTGTGTGTGTATCACTGTGTGTGTATCACTGTGTGTGTATCACTGTTCACCCCCGGGATGTCCGTCTGTGTGTATCACTGTGTGTGTATCACTGTGTGTGTATCACTGTTCACCCCCGGGATGTCCGTCTGTGTGTATCACTGTGTGTGTATCACTGTGTGTGTATCACTGTGTGTGTATCACTGTGTGTGTATCACTGTGTGTATATCACTGTGTGTGTATCACTGTGTGTGTATCACTGTGTGTGTATCACTGTTCACCCCCGGGATGTCCGTCTGTGTGTATCACTGTGTGTGTATCACTGTGTGTGTATCACTGTGTGTGTATCACTGTGTGTGTATCACTGTTCACCCCCGGGATGTCCGTCTGTGTGTGTATCACTGTGTGTGTATCACTGTGTGTATCACTGTGTGTGTATCACTGTGTGTGTATCACTGTGTGTGTATCACTGTGTGTATCACTGTGTGTGTATCACTGTGTGTGTATCACTTTGTGTGTATCACTGTTCACCCCCGGGATGTCCGTCTGTGTGTATCACTGTGTGTGTATCACTGTGTGTGTATCACTGTGTGTGTATCACTGTTCACCCCCGGGATGTCCGTCTGTATGTGTATCACTGTGTGTGTATCACTGTGTGTGTATCACTGTGTGTATCACTGTGTGTGTATCACTGTGTGTGGATCACTGTTCACCCCCGGGATGTCCGTCTGTGTGTATCACTGTGTGTGTATCACTGTGTGTGTATCACTGTGTGTGTATCACTGTGTGTATCACTGTGTGTGTATCACTGTGTGTGTATCACTGTGTGTGTATCACTGTTCACCCCCGGGATGTCCGTCTCTGTGTGTCACTGTGTGTGTATCACTGTGTGTATCACTGTGTGTGTATCACTGTGTGTGTATCACTGTGTGTGTATCACTGTGTGTGTATCACTGTTCACCCCCGGGATGTCCGTCTGTGTGTATCACTGTGTGTGTATCACTGTGTGTGTATCACTGTTCACCCCCGGGATGTCCGTCTGTGTGTATCGCTGTGTGTGTATCACTGTGTGTGTATCACTGTTCACCCCCGGGATGTCCGTCTGTGTGTATCACTGTGTGTGTATCACTGTGTGTGTATCACTGTGTGTGTGTCACTGTGTCTGTATCACTGTTCACCCCTGGGATGTCCGTCTGTGTGTATCACTGTGTGTGTATCACTGTGTGTGTATCACTGTGTGTGTATCACTGTTCACCCCCGGGATGTCCGTCTGTGTGTATCACTGTGTGTGTATCACTGTGTGTGTATCACTGTTCACCCCCGGGATGTCCGTCTGTGTGTATCACTGTGTGTGTATCACTGTGTGTGTATCACTGTGTGTGTATCACTGTTCACCCCCGGGATGTCCGTCTGTGTGTATCACTGTGTGTGTATCACTGTGTGTGTATCACTGTGTGTGTATCACTGTGTGTGTATCACTGTTCACCCCCGGGATATCCGTCTGTGTGTATCACTGTGTGTGTATCACTGTGTGTGTATCACTGTGTGTGTATCACTGTGTGTGTATCACTGTTCACCCCCGGGATGTCCGTCTGTGTGTATCACTGTGTGTGTATCACTGTGTGTGTATCACTGTGTGTGTATCACTGTGTGTGTATCACTGTTCACCCCCGGGATGTCCGTCTGTGTGTATCACTGTGTGTGTATCACTGTTCAGCCCCGGGATGTCCGTCTGTGTGTATCACTGTGTGTGTATCACTGTGTGTGTATCACTGTTCACCCCCGGGATGTCCGTCTGTGTGTATCACTGTGTGTGTATCACTGTGTGTGTATCACTGTGTGTATCACTGTGTGTGTATCACTGTGTGTATCTCTGTGTGTGTATCACTGTGTGTGTATCACTGTGTGTGTATCACTGTTCACCCCCGGGATGTCCGTCTGTGTGTATCACTGTGTGTGTATCACTGTTCACCCCCGGGATGTCCGTCTGTGTGTATCACTGTGTGTGTATCACTGTGTGTGTATCACTGTTCACCCCCGGGATGTCCGTCTGTGTGTGTATCACTGTGTGTGTATCACTGTGTGTGTATCACTGTTCACCCCCGGGATGTCCGTCTGTGTGTATCACTGTGTGTGTATCACTGTGTGTGTATCACTGTTCACCCCGGGATGTCCGTCTGTGTGTATCACTGTGTGTGTATCACTATGTGTGTATCACTGTGTGTGTATCACTGTTCACCCCCGGGATATCCGTCTGTGTGTATCACTGTGTGTGTATCACTGTGTGTGTATCACTGTGTGTGTATCACTGTGTGTGTATCACTGTGTGTGTATCACTGTTCACCCCCGGGATGTCCGTCTGTGTGTATCACTGTGTGTGTATCACTGTGTGTGTATCACTGTGTGTGTATCACTGTTCACCCCCGGGATGTCCGTCTGTGTGTATCACTGTGTGTGTATCACTGTTCACCCCCGGGATGTCCGTCTGTGTGTATCACTGTGTGTGTATCACTGTGTGTGTATCACTGTTCACCCCCGGGATGTCCGTCTGTGTGTATCACTGTGTGTGTATCACTGTGTGTGTATCACTGTGTGTATCACTGTGTGTGTATCACTGTGTGTATCACTGTGTGTGTATCACTGTGTGTGTATCACTGTGTGTGTATCACTGTTCACCCCCGGGATGTTCGTCTGTGTGTATCACTGTGTGTGTATCACTGTTCACCCCCGGGATGTCCGTCTGTGTGTATCACTGTGTGTGTATCACTGTGTGTGTATCACTGTTCACCCCCGGGATGTCCGTCTGTGTGTGTATCACTGTGTGTGTATCACTGTGTGTGTATCACTGTGTGTGTATCACTGTGTGTGTATCACTGTTCACCCCCGGGATGTCCGTCTGTGTGTATCACTGTGTGTGTATCACTGTTCACCCCCGGGATGTCCGTCTGTGTGTATCACTGTGTGTGTATCACTGTGTGTGTATCACTGTTCACCCCCGGGATGTCCGTCTGTGTGTATCACTGTGTGTGTATCACTGTGTGTGTATCACTGTGTGTGTATCACTGTGTGTATCACTGTGTGTGTATCACTGTGTGTATCACTGTGTGTGTATCACTGTGTGTGTATCACTGTGTGTGTATCACTGTTCACCCCCGGGATGTCCGTCTGTGTGTATCACTGTGTGTGTATCACTGTTCACCCCCGGGATGTCCGTCTGTGTGTATCACTGTGTGTGTATCACTGTGTGTGTATCACTGTTCACCCCCGGGATGTCCGTCTGTGTGTGTATCACTGTGTGTGTATCACTGTGTGTGTATCACTGTGTGTGTATCACTGTGTGTGTATCACTGTTCACCCCCGGGATGTCCGTCTGTGTGTATCACTGTGTGTGTATCACTGTGTGTGTATCATGTGTGTATCACTGTGTGTGTATCACTGTTCACCCCCGGGATGTCCGTCTGTGTGTATCACTGTGTGTGTGTCACTGTGTGTGTATCACTGTGTGTGTATCACTGTGTGTGTATCACTGTTCACCCCCGGGATGTCCGTCTGTGTGTATCACTGTGTGTGTATCACTGTGTGTGTATCACTGTTCACCCCCGGGATGTCCGTCTGTGTGTATCACTGTGTGTGTATCACTGTGTGTGTATCACTGTGTGTGTATCACTGT
Organism: Ascaphus truei; assembly: GCF_040206685.1. Lineage (NCBI taxonomy): Eukaryota > Metazoa > Chordata > Amphibia > Anura > Ascaphidae > Ascaphus > Ascaphus truei. Next base: position 49,405 of record NW_027454680.1, read on the forward strand.
GTGTATCACTGTGTGTGTATCACTGTGTGTATCACTGTGTGTGTATCACTGTGTGTGTATCACTGTGTGTGTATCACTGTTCACCCCCGGGATGTCCGTCTGTGTGTATCACTGTGTGTGTATCACTGTTCACCCCCGGGATGTCCGTCTGTGTGTATCACTGTGTGTGTATCACTGTGTGTGTATCACTGTTCACCCCCGGGATGTCCGTCTGTGTGTGTATCACTGTGTGTGTATCACTGTGTGTGTATCACTGTGTGTGTATCACTGTGTGTGTATCACTGTTCACCCCCGGGATGTCCGTCTGTGTGTATCACTGTGTGTGTATCACTGTGTGTGTATCATGTGTGTATCACTGTGTGTGTATCACTGTTCACCCCCGGGATGTCCGTCTGTGTGTATCACTGTGTGTGTATCACTGTGTGTGTTTCACTGTGTGTGTGTCACTGTGTGTGTATCACTGTGTGTGTATCACTGTTCACCCCCGGGATGTCCGTCTGTGTGTATCACTGTGTGTGTATCACTGTGTGTGTATCACTGTGTGTGTATCACTGTTCACCCCGGGATGTCCGTCTGTGTGTATCACTGTGTGTGTATCACTATGTGTGTATCACTGTGTGTGTATCACTGTTCACCCCCGGGATATCCGTCTGTGTGTATCACTGTGTGTGTATCACTGTGTGTGTATCACTGTGTGTGTATCACTGTGTGTGTATCACTGTGTGTGTATCACTGTTCACCCCCGGGATGTCCGTCTGTGTGTATCACTGTGTGTGTATCACTGTGTGTGTATCACTGTGTGTGTATCACTGTTCACCCCCGGGATGTCCGTCTGTGTGTATCACTGTGTGTGTATCACTGTTCACCCCCGGGATGTCCGTCTGTGTGTATCACTGTGTGTGTATCACTGTGTGTGTATCACTGTTCACCCCCGGGATGTCCGTCTGTGTGTATCACTGTGTGTGTATCACTGTGTGTGTATCACTGTGTGTATCACTGTGTGTGTATCACTGTGTGTATCACTGTGTGTGTATCACTGTGTGTGTATCACTGTGTGTGTATCACTGTTCACCCCCGGGATGTTCGTCTGTGTGTATCACTGTGTGTGTATCACTGTTCACCCCCGGGATGTCCGTCTGTGTGTATCACTGTGTGTGTATCACTGTGTGTGTATCACTGTTCACCCCCGGGATGTCCGTCTGTGTGTGTATCACTGTGTGTGTATCACTGTGTGTGTATCACTGTGTGTGTATCACTGTGTGTGTATCACTGTTCACCCCCGGGATGTCCGTCTGTGTGTATCACTGTGTGTGTATCACTGTTCACCCCTGGGATGTCCGTCTGTGTGTATCACTGTGTGTGTATCACTGTGTGTGTATCACTGTTCACCCCCGGGATGTCCGTCTGTGTGTATCACTGTGTGTGTATCACTGTGTGTGTATCACTGTGTGTGTATCACTGTGTGTATCACTGTGTGTGTATCACTGTGTGTATCACTGTGTGTGTATCACTGTGTGTGTATCACTGTGTGTGTATCACTGTTCACCCCCGGGATGTCCGTCTGTGTGTATCACTGTGTGTGTATCACTGTTCACCCCCGGGATGTCCGTCTGTGTGTATCACTGTGTGTGTATCACTGTGTGTGTATCACTGTTCACCCCCGGGATGTCCGTCTGTGTGTGTATCACTGTGTGTGTATCACTGTGTGTGTATCACTGTGTGTGTATCACTGTGTGTGTATCACTGTTCACCCCCGGGATGTCCGTCTGTGTGTATCACTGTGTGTGTATCACTGTGTGTGTATCATGTGTGTATCACTGTGTGTGTATCACTGTTCACCCCCGGGATGTCCGTCTGTGTGTATCACTGTGTGTGTGTCACTGTGTGTGTATCACTGTGTGTGTATCACTGTGTGTGTATCACTGTTCACCCCCGGGATGTCCGTCTGTGTGTATCACTGTGTGTGTATCACTGTGTGTGTATCACTGTTCACCCCCGGGATGTCCGTCTGTGTGTATCACTGTGTGTGTATCACTGTGTGTGTATCACTGTTCACCCCCGGGATGTCCGTCTGTGTGTATCACTGTGTGTGTGTCACTGTGTGTGTATCACTGTGTGTGTATCACTGTTCACCCCCGGGATGTCCGTCTGTGTGTATCACTGTGTGTGTATCACTGTGTGTGTATCACTGTGTGTGTATCACTGTGTGTGTATCACTGTTCACCCCCGGGATGTCCGTCTGTGTGTATCACTGTGTGTGTATCACTGCGTGTGTATCACTGTGTGTGTATCACTGCGTGTATCACTGTGTGTGTATCACTGTGTGTGTATCACTGTGTGTATCACTGTGTGTATCACTGTGTGTGTATCACTGTTCACCCCCGGGATGTCCGTCTGTGTGTATCACTGTGTGTGTATCACTCTGTGTGTATCACTGTGTGTGTATCACTGTGTGTGTATCACTGTGTGTGTATCACTGTGTGTGTATCACTGTTCACCCCCGGGATGTCCGTCTGTGTGTATCACTGTGTGTGTATCACTGTGTGTGTATCACTGTGTGTGTATCACTGTTCACCCCCGGGATGTCCGTCTGTGTGTATCACTGTGTGTGTATCACTGTTCACCCCCGGGATGTCCGTCTGTGTGTATCACTGTGTGTGTATCACTGTGTGTGTATCACTGTTCACCCCCGGGATGTCCGTCTGTGTGTATCACTGTGTGTGTATCACTGTGTGTGTATCACTGTGTGTATCACTGTGTGTGTATCACTGTGTGTATCACTGTGTGTGTATCACTGTGTGTGTATCACTGTGTGTGTATCACTGTTCACCCCCGGGATGTTCGTCTGTGTGTATCACTGTGTGTGTATCACTGTTCACCCCCGGGATGTCCGTCTGTGTGTATCACTGTGTGTGTATCACTGTGTGTGTATCACTGTTCACCCCCGGGATGTCCGTCTGTGTGTGTATCACTGTGTGTGTATCACTGTGTGTGTATCACTGTGTGTGTATCACTGTGTGTGTATCACTGTTCACCCCCGGGATGTCCGTCTGTGTGTATCACTGTGTGTGTATCACTGTTCACCCCTGGGATGTCCGTCTGTGTGTATCACTGTGTGTGTATCACTGTGTGTGTATCACTGTTCACCCCCGGGATGTCCGTCTGTGTGTATCACTGTGTGTGTATCACTGTGTGTGTATCACTGTGTGTGTATCACTGTGTGTATCACTGTGTGTGTATCACTGTGTGTATCACTGTGTGTGTATCACTGTGTGTGTATCACTGTGTGTGTATCACTGTTCACCCCCGGGATGTCCGTCTGTGTGTATCACTGTGTGTGTATCACTGTTCACCCCCGGGATGTCCGTCTGTGTGTATCACTGTGTGTGTATCACTGTGTGTGTATCACTGTTCACCCCCGGGATGTCCGTCTGTGTGTGTATCACTGTGTGTGTATCACTGTGTGTGTATCACTGTGTGTGTATCACTGTGTGTGTATCACTGTTCACCCCCGGGATGTCCGTCTGTGTGTATCACTGTGTGTGTATCACTGTGTGTGTATCATGTGTGTATCACTGTGTGTGTATCACTGTTCACCCCCGGGATGTCCGTCTGTGTGTATCACTGTGTGTGTGTCACTGTGTGTGTATCACTGTGTGTGTATCACTGTGTGTGTATCACTGTTCACCCCCGGGATGTCCGTCTGTGTGTATCACTGTGTGTGTATCACTGTGTGTGTATCACTGTTCACCCCCGGGATGTCCGTCTGTGTGTATCACTGTGTGTGTATCACTGTGTGTGTATCACTGTTCACCCCCGGGATGTCCGTCTGTGTGTATCACTGTGTGTGTGTCACTGTGTGTGTATCACTGTGTGTGTATCACTGTTCACCCCCGGGATGTCCGTCTGTGTGTATCACTGTGTGTGTATCACTGTGTGTGTATCACTGTGTGTGTATCACTGTGTGTGTATCACTGTTCACCCCCGGGATGTCCGTCTGTGTGTATCACTGTGTGTGTATCACTGCGTGTGTATCACTGTGTGTGTATCACTGCGTGTATCACTGTGTGTGTATCACTGTGTGTGTATCACTGTGTGTATCACTGTGTGTATCACTGTGTGTGTATCACTGTTCACCCCCGGGATGTCCGTCTGTGTGTATCACTGTGTGTGTATCACTCTGTGTGTATCACTGTGTGTGTATCACTGTGTGTGTATCACTGTGTGTGTATCACTGTGTGTGTATCACTGTTCACCCCCGGGATGTCCGTCTGTGCCAGCCAAGGATACCAGACTTTTTGGAATTTAGAGACAGTGTCATTATCCTGCCAATCAGTAGTAGTATTTTTAGATGGACAAACCCCCACAGGGGTTAAACGCGTTACAGTTTTACAGGGATTATCCCTTTTTATCCACTTTTGTCTATGGCCAAATAAATGACATTTTTCTACTATAGCGCAGTCCAGCCTCACTTACACTTTGTCCCGCGTGCCCGCTGGTTCCCTCTCTTCATTGACAGGTTCTCTCCACTTTATTTTTAGATAGACTTCTTTGTCTCTTGCTCACCGAATCTCCGTCTCACATTCAGGACACCACACACTTTCTGCGGAGAGCTGAGTCCTTCTCTTTGTTCTCTGGGTGACTTTCTTCTCCTGACTCTGGATGTGAACGCTCTGTATACTTCCACCCCACACGATGGTGGCACGTTAAGGAATCCCCCTGTGCCCGCAGACTGGTCACTCCCAGAGCATGGATGTCCATTTTAGATCTCCTTGTACTAAAGGAGAATTATTTTATTTTTGAGTAACAATTTTACCTCCAGCGGCAGGGAACGGCTATGGGGTCTAATGCGGCAGCCACATACGCCAAAATATTCATGGACGATTTTGAAATCAAATTTGTATGTGGCTCCGGTATATCGACGATGTATTTATGATTTGGTCTGGTGATGTCACAAGACTCACCAATGTTATCAACAATTTATGTGGGGGTCTTGACACCATCAGCTTTACTATGCATCAGGACCCCCACTCCATCAGCTTTACTATGCATCGGGACCCCCACTCCATCAGCTTTACTATGCATCGGGACCCCCACTCCATCAGCTTTACTATGCATCGGGACCCCCACTCCATCAGCTTTACTATGCATCGGGACCCCCACTCCATCAGCTTTACTATGCATCGGGACCCCCACTCCATCAGCTTTACTATGCATCGGGACCCCCACTCCATCAGCTTTACTATGCATCGGGACCCCCACTCCATCAGCTTTACTATGCATCGGGACCCCCACTCCATCAGCTTTACTATGCATCGGGACCCCCACTCCATCAGCTTTACTATGCATCGGGACCCCCACTCCATCAGCTTTACTATGCATCGGGACCCCCACTCCATCAGCTTTACTATGCATCGGGACCCCCACTCCATCAGCTTTACTATGCATCGGGACCCCCACTCCATCAGCTTTACTATGCATCGGGACCCCCACTCCATCAGCTTTACTATGCATCGGGACCCCCACTCCATCAGCTTTACTATGCATCGGGACTCCCACTCCATCAGCTTTACTATGCATCGGGACCCCCACTCCATCAGCTTTACTATGCATCGGGACCCCCACTCCATCAGCTTTACTATGCATCGGGACCCCCACTCCATCAGCTTTACTATGCATCGGGACCCCCACTCCATCAGCTTTACTATGCATCGGGACCCCCACTCCATCAGCTTTACTATGCATCGGGACCCCCACTCCATCAGCTTTACTATGCATCGGGACCCCCACTCCATCAGCTTTACTATGCATCGGGACCCCCACTCCATCAGCTTTACTATGCATCGGGACCCCCACTCCATCAGCTTTACTATGCATCGGGACCCCCACTCCATCAGCTTTACTATGCATCGGGACCCCCACTCCATCAGCTTTACTATGCATCGGGACCCCCACTCCATCAGCTTTACTATGCATCGGGACCCCCACTCCATCAGCTTTACTATGCATCGGGACCCCCACTCCATCAGCTTTACTATGCATCAGGACCCCCACTCCATCAGCTTTACTATGCATCGGGACCCCCACTCCATCAGCTTTACTATGCATCGGGACCCCCACTCCATCAGCTTTACTATGCATCGGGACCCCCACTCCATCAGCTTTACTATGCATCGGGACCCCCACTCCATCAGCTTTACTATGCATCGGGACCCCCACTCCATCAGCTTTACTATGCATCAGGACCCCCACTCCATCAGCTTTACTATGCATCGGGACCCCCACTCCATCAGCTTTACTATGCATCGGGACCCCCACTCCATCAGCTTTACTATGCATCGGGACCCCCACTCCATCAGCTTTACTATGCATCGGGACCCCCACTCCATCAGCTTTACTATGCATCGGGATCCCCCACTCCATCAGCTTTACTATGCATCGGGACCCCCACTCCATCAGCTTTACTATGCATCGGGACCCCCACTCCATCAGCTTTACTATGCATCAGGACCCCCACTCCATCAGCTTTACTATGCATCGGGACCCCCACTCCATCAGCTTTACTATGCATCGGGACCCCCACTCCATCAGCTTTACTATGCATCGGGACCCCCACTCCATCAGCTTTACTATGCATCGGGACCCCCACTCCATCAGCTTTACTATGCATCGGGACCCCCACTCCATCAGCTTTACTATGCATCGGGACCCCCACTCCATCAGCTTTACTATGCATCGGGACCCCCACTCCATCAGCTTTACTATGCATCGGGACCCCCACTCCATCAGCTTTACTATGCATCGGGACCCCCACTCCATCAGCTTTACTATGCATCGGGACCCCCACTCCATCAGCTTTACTATGCATCGGGACCCCCACTCCATCAGCTTTACTATGCATCGGGACTCCCACTCCATCAGCTTTACTATGCATCGGGACCCCCACTCCATCAGCTTTACTATGCATCGGGACCCCCACTCCATCAGCTTTACTATGCATCGGGACCCCCACTCCATCAGCTTTACTATGCATCGGGACCCCCACTCCATCAGCTTTACTATGCATCGGGACCCCCACTCCATCAGCTTTACTATGCATCGGGACCCCCACTCCATCAGCTTTACTATGCATCGGGACCCCCACTCCATCAGCTTTACTATGCATCGGGACCCCCACTCCATCAGCTTTACTATGCATCGGGACCCCCACTCCATCAGCTTTACTATGCATCGGGACCCCCACTCCATCAGCTTTACTATGCATCGGGACCCCCACTCCATCAGCTTTACTATGCATCGGGACCCCCACTCCATCAGCTTTACTATGCATCGGGACCCCCACTCCATCAGCTTTACTATGCATCGGGACCCCCACTCCATCAGCTTTACTATGCATCAGGACCCCCACTCCATCAGCTTTACTATGCATCGGGACCCCCACTCCATCAGCTTTACTATGCATCGGGACCCCCACTCCATCAGCTTTACTATGCATCGGGACCCCCACTCCATCAGCTTTACTATGCATCGGGACCCCCACTCCATCAGCTTTACTATGCATCGGGACCCCCACTCCATCAGCTTTACTATGCATCAGGACCCCCACTCCATCAGCTTTACTATGCATCGGGACCCCCACTCCATCAGCTTTACTATGCATCGGGACCCCCACTCCATCAGCTTTACTATGCATCGGGACCCCCACTCCATCAGCTTTACTATGCATCGGGACCCCCACTCCATCAGCTTTACTATGCATCGGGACCCCCCACTCCATCAGCTTTACTATGCATCGGGACCCCCACTCCATCAGCTTTACTATGCATCGGGACCCCCACTCCATCAGCTTTACTATGCATCAGGACCCCCACTCCATCAGCTTTACTATGCATCGGGACCCCCACTCCATCAGCTTTACTATGCATCGGGACCCCCACTCCATCAGCTTTACTATGCATCGGGACCCCCACTCCATCAGCTTTACTATGCATCAGGATCCCCACTCCATCAGCTTTACTATGCATCAGGATCCCCACTCCATCAGCTTTACTATGCATCGGGACCCCCACTCCATCAGCTTTACTATGCATCGGGACCCCCACTCCATCAGCTTTACTATGCATCAGGACCCCCACTCCATCAGCTTTACTATGCATCGGGACCCCCACTCCATCAGCTTTACTATGCATCGGGACCCCCACTCCATCAGCTTTACTATGCATCGGGACCCCCACTCCATCAGCTTTACTATGCATCGGGACCCCCACTCCATCAGCTTTACTATGCATCGGGATCCCCACTCCATCAGCTTTACTATGCATCGGGACCCCCACTCCATCAGCTTTACTATGCATCAGGACCCCCACTCCATCAGCTTTACTATGCATCGGGACCCCCACTCCATCAGCTTTACTATGCATCGGGACCCCCACTCCATCAGCTTTACTATGCATCGGGACCCCCACTCCATCAGCTTTACTATGCATCGGGATCCCCACTCCATCAGCTTTACTATGCATCGGGACCCCCACTCCATCAGCTTTACTATGCATCAGGACCCCCACTCCATCAGCTTTACTATGCATCGGGACCCCCACTCCATCAGCTTTACTATGCATCGGGATCCCCACTCCATCAGCTTTACTATGCATCGGGACCCCCACTCCATCAGCTTTACTATGCATCGGGACCCCCACTCCATCAGCTTTACTATGCATCGGGACCCCCACTCCATCAGCTTTACTATGCATCAGGACCCCCACTCCATCAGCTTTACTATGCATCAGGACCCCCACTCCATCAGCTTTACTATGCATCGGGACCCCCACTCCATCAGCTTTACTATGCATCGGGACCCCCACTCCATCAGCTTTACTATGCATCGGGACCCCCACTCCATCAGCTTTACTATGCATCGGGACCCCCACTCCATCAGCTTTATAGATACGGCTGTCTCCCATTAGAGACAATAAACTGGTAACAGATCTCTATACAAAACCCACTGATCGTAATAATCTTTTTCATTCAAGTTACAACCCACCAGGTGCCTCTGAAGGACTTCCATACAGTCAGATTATTGGAGTTAAATGCATCATTCGTTCAGAGGACAAACTCCATAATGGTGTGATGGTGTCTTGTCACATTTCTGTGACTGGGGGTATCCTTGGCACTTGTTAGAAACCCATGGGAGAACGCGTTAGGGATACCTTTTTCTTTTTTGTTCTCCTTAGCTTAGGCTATCATGCATCTTTATTAAAGCATTTTTATATTTTTCTACTTTTTGCCTCCAGTCCCTCATTATTTCGCAGTGCGCTATCTTTTTTCTCCCATTTGTTGCTGCAGTGTTTGCTGGATCGACGCACGCTATTCCTGGGTACTGTGGACCTCCAAGGAGATTTTATGTGAGTTTACTCATTCTCCTTCCCCTATACATTATGTTACTGTGTTTGTTTTGAGGCTTTCATAGGGCTCCATACCTATAGACCTGGGGGTTCCTTTAGCCTGATCTATGGGGTTGGTTTACCATATGTAGGCTCACTTCCGTATTTCTTAGCTAGATACCCCTTTATCCCACATAGGTCTATTTTATTAGGTTATATAGTGAGCCATGTCTTCCTCAAATACACAGTTATTGGGGGTTTGCTTATAATTCATGTCCCACCCAGCTGCTATATTGCACCCATCTATTCAGAATTTTTGTAGCACCCATCAGGAGATTCATTTCTCTGTACTCTGGACTTGTTAGAAACCCAACTGGACAAGGCCAATGCACAAGATCGGCAGACACTACCATCCAGGGTCTTGAAGCCAAGAAGTAGATAAGGAGGTACCTTTTCACTGCCCTTTGCATCCACTTTTAGTACTCTGAGTGGTCGGATAAGGAAAATCATTTGGAAGCATTGGGGTATTCTAGCACAGGATTCTGCACTGAGACCTTCTGTAGAAGCACTGTCGTGTTTTCTTATGAGGGGTGGAAATGTGACTCCTTAGTCAGAGCAGATTTAGGTAGCAGATCTCCACATCAGACGTCCATGTAAATTCTGCGCCTTCCGTTGCTGCTCATGCTCCCAATGTGGAAGTGTTCAGGGGGGGGGGATCGATTTATGCACCCCCTGACCGGCCATTCTTATCTTATCAAACCGTTTTACACGTGTCTATCAAGGAACGTGATGTACTTGGTCAAGTGTCCGTGTGGGCTTGGCTATGTGGGTGAGACCACACAACGGGTCGGGGATAGGATTCGACAGCACTAGGCTGCGATCCGGAGGAGGGACTTGGAGGCTTGAGTGGCCCATAACTTCACACAAGTGGGGTACAGAGCCTGCCAGCCAACGCTTCCAGGTTATTGATAGCGTTGTCAGGTCTAGGAGAGGAGGACATCTGATGAGGGCTCTACTACAGGAGGCTACTTGGATTAGGAGACTTGACACCACATGGAATAAACAAGGATCTGCATTTCAGTTGCTTCCTATAGGGAGAACTATCCAGCCTATCGGCAGGCGGTCCTCCCTCATGGGGTAAACTGGTCCTCTTCCTAGATATCTATAAAGACTGTTTTGCTCTCAGGATGTAATTTATAAACTTACTTATGTGGTTTATCATTAACTTTCATGGTGAAATGATCTGTCCTTTCCCTCTCTCCACAGATGCCTTTCACCTCTATTGTCTCACTCATTGTCGGCACTTGAATGTTGGGTCCTGACATCCACATGTTCTCCCCTCATTCTCATATAGCGGTCACTGTGTGTATATAGTGGGGTATATTCCCTATGGGTATCAGTGACACCCCGCGGTCACTGTGTATATAGCGGGGTATATTCCCTATGGGTATCAGTGACACCCCGCGGTCACTGTGTGTATATAGCGGGGTATATTCCCTATGGGTATCAGTGACACCCCGCGGTCATTGTGTATATAGCGGGGTATATTCCCTATGGGTATCAGTGACACCCTGCGGTCACTGTGTGTATATAGCGGGGTATATTCCCTACGGGTATCAGTGACACCCCGCGGTCACTGTGTATATAGCGGGGTATATTCCCTATGGGTATCAGTGACACCCCGCGGTCACTGTGTGTATATAGCGGGGTATATTCCCTATGGGTATCAGTGACACCCCGCGGTCATTGTGTATATAGCGGGGTATATTCCCTATGGGTATCAGTGACACCCCGCGGTCACTGTGTGTATATAGCGGGGAATATTCCCTATGGGTATCAGTGACACCCTGCGGTCACTGTGTGTATATAGCAGGGTATATTCCGTATGGGTATCAGTGACACCCCGCGGTCACTGATGTGTATATAGCAGGGTATATTCCCTATGGGTATCAGTGACACCCTGCGGTCACTGTGTGTATATAGCAGGGTATATTCCCTATGGGTATCAGTAATGCCCTGCGGTCACTGTGTGTATATAGCGGGGTATATTCCCTATGGGTATCCGTGACACCCCGCGGTCACTGTGTGTGTATAGCGGGGTATATTCCCTATGGGTATCAGTGACACCCTGCGGTCACTGTGTGTATATAGCAGGGTATATTCCCTATGGGTATCAGTGACACCCTGCGGTCACTGTGTGTATATAGCAGGGTATATTCCCTATGGGTATCAGTGACGCCCCGCGGTCACTGGGTGTATATAGCGGGGTATATTTCCTATGGGTATCAGTGACGCCCTGCGGTCACTGTGTGTATATAGCGGGGTATATTCCCTATGGGTATCAGTGACACCCCGCGATCACTGTGTGTATATAGCGGGGTATATTCCCTATGGGTATCAGTGACACCCCGCGGTCACTTTGTGTATATAGCGGGGTATATTCCATATGGGTATCAGTGACACCCTGCGGTCACTGTGTGTATATAGCAGGATATATTCCCTATGGGTATCAGTGACGCCCCGCGGTCACTGTGTGTATATAGCAGGGTATATTCCCTATGGGTATTAGTGACACCCTGCGGTCACTGTGTGTATATAGCGGGGTATATTCCCTATGGGTATCAGTGACACCCTGCGGTCACTGTGTGTATATAGCGGGTATATTCCCTATGGGTATCAGTGACACCCTGCGATCACTGTGTGTATATAGCGGGGTATATTCCCTATGGGTATCAGTGACACCCCGCGGTCACTATGTGTATATAGCGGGGTATATTCCCTATGGGTATCAGTGACACCCCGCGGTCACTATGTGTATATAGCGGGGTATATTCCCTATGGGTATCAGTGACACCCTGCGGTCACTGTGTGTATATAGCGGGGTATATTCCCCTATGGGTATCAGTGACACCCTGCGGTCACTGTGTGTATATATAGCGGGGTATATTCCCTATGGGTATCAGTGACATCCCCGCGGTCACTGCGTGTATATAGCAGGGTATATTCCCTATGGGTATCAGTGACACCCTGCGATCACTGTGTGTATATAGCGGGGTATATTCCCTATGGGTATCAGTGACACCCTGCGGTCACTGTGTGTATATAGCAGGATATATTCCCTATGGGTATCGGTGACACCCTGCGGTCACTGTGTGTATATAGCAGGATATATTCCCTATGGGTATCGGTGACACCCTGCGGTCACTGTGTGTATATAGCGGGGTATATTCCCTATGGGTATCAGTGACACCCTGCGATCACTGTGTGTATATAGCGGGGTATATTCCCTATGGGTATCAGTGACACCCCGCGGTCACTATGTGTATATAGCGGGGTATATTCCCTATGGGTATCAGTGACACCCCGCGGTCACTATGTGTATATAGCGGGGTATATTCCCTATGGGTATCAGTGACACCCCGCGGTCACTATGTGTATATAGCGGGGTATATTCCCTATGGGTATCAGTGACACCCCGCGGTCACTGTGTGTATATAGCGGGGTATATTCCCTATGGGTTTCAGTGACGCCCTGCGGTCACTGTGTGTATATAGCGGGGTATATTCCCTATGGGTATCAGAGACACCCCGCGATCACTGTGTGTATATAGCGGGGTATATTCCCTATGGGTATCAGTGACACCCCGCGGTCACTTTGTGTATATAGCGGGGTATATTCCATATGGGTATCAGTGACACCCTGCGGTCACTGTGTGTATATAGCAGGATATATTCCCTATGGGTATCAGTGACACCCTGCGGTCACTGTGTGTATATATAGCGGGGTATATTCCCTATGGGTATCAGTGACACCCCGCGGTCACTTTGTGTATATAGCGGGGTATATTCCCTATGGGTATCAGTGACACCCTGCGGTCACTGTGTGTATATAGCGGGGTATATTCCCTATGGGTATCAGTGACGCGCTGCGGTCACTGTGTGTATATAGCTGGGTATATTCCCTATGGGTATCAGTGACGCCCTGCGGTCACTGTGTGTATATAGCGGGGTATATTCCCTATGGGTATCAGTGACGCCCTGCGGTCACTGTGTGTATATAGCGGGGTATATTCCCTATGGGTATCAGTGACGCCCTGCGGTCACTGTGTGTATATAGCAGGGTATATTCCCTATGGGTATCAGTGACACCCTGCAGTCACTGTGTGCATATAGCGGGGTATATTCCCTATGGGTATCAGTGACACCCTGCGGTCACTGTGTGTATATAGCGGGGTATATTCCCTATGGGTATCAGTGACACCCCGCAGTCACTGTGTGTATATAGCGAGGTATATTCCCTATGGGTATCAGTGACACCCTGCGGTCACTGTGTGTATATAGCGGGGTATATTCCCTATGGGTATCAGTGACACCCCGCTGTCACTGTGTGTATATAGCAGGGTATATTCCCTATGGGTATCAGTGACACCCTGCGGTCACTGTGTGTATATAGCGGGGTATATTCCCTATGGGTATCAGTGACACCCCGCGGTCACTATGTGTATATAGCGGGGTATATTCCCTATGGGTATCAGTGACACCCCGCGGTCACTATGTGTATATAGCAGGGTATATTCCCTACGGGTATCAGTGACACCCCGCGGTCACTGTGTGTATATAGCAGGGTATATTCCCTATGGGTATCAGTGACACCCTGCGGTCACTGTGTGTATATAGCTGGGTATATTCCCTATGGGTATCAGTGACACCCTGCGATCACTGTGTGTATATAGCAGGGTATATTCCCTATGGGTATCAGTGACACCCTGCGGTCACTGTGTGTATATAGCGGGGTATATTCCCTATGGGTATCAGTGACGCCCTGCGGTCACTGTGTGTATATAGCGGGGTATATTCCCTATGGGTATCAGTGACACCCCGCGGTCACTATGTGTATATAGCGGGGTATATTCCCTATGGGTATCAGTGACACCCCGCGGTCACTATGTGTATATAGCAGGGTATATTCCCTACGGGTATCAGTGACACCCCGCGGTCACTGTGTGTATATAGCAGGGTATATTCCCTATGGGTATCAGTGACACCCTGCGGTCACTGTGTGTATATAGCTGGGTATATTCCCTATGGGTATCAGTGACGCCCTGCGGTCACTGTGTGTATATAGCTGGGTATATTCCCTATGGGTATCAGTGACACCCTGCGGTCACTGTGTGTATATAGCGGGGTATATTCCCTATGGGTATCAGTGACGCCCTGCGGTCACTGTGTGTATATAGCGGGGTATATTCCCTATGGGTATCAGTGACGCCCTGCGGTCACTGTGTGTATATAGCAGGGTATATTCCCTATGGGTATCAGTGACACCCTGCAGTCACTGTGTGCATATAGCGGGGTATATTCCCTATGGGTATCAGTGACACCCTGCGGTCACTGTGTGTATATAGCAGGGTATATTCCCTATGGGTATCAGTGACACCCCCGCGGTCACTGTGTGTATATAGCGGGGTATATTCCCTATGGGTATCAGTGACACCCCGCAGTCACTGTGTGTATATAGCGAGGTATATTCCCTATGGGTATCAGTGACACCCTGCGGTCACTGTGTGTATATAGCAGGGTATATTCCCTATGAGTATCAGTGACACCCTGCGGTCACTGTGTGTGTATAGCGGGGTATATTCCCTATGGGTATCAGTGACGCCCTGCGATCACTGTGTGTATATAGCGGGGTATATTCCCTATGGGTATCAGTGACACCCCGCGGTCACTATGTGTATATAGCGGAGTATATTCCCTATGGGTATCAGTGACACCCCGCGGTCACTATGTGTATATAGCGGGGTATATTCCCTATGGGTATCAGTGACACCCCGCGGTCACTATGTGTATATAGCAGGGTATATTCCCTACGGGTATCAGTGACACCCCGCGGTCACTGTGTGTATATAGCAGGGTATATTCCCTATGGGTATCAGTGACACCCTGCGGTCACTGTGTGTATATAGCGGGGTATATTCCCTATGGGTATCAGTGACACCCTGCGGTCACTGTGTGTATATAGCGGGGTATATTCCCTATGGGTATCAGTGACACCCCGCGGTCACTGTGTGTATATAGCGGGATATATTCCCTATGGGTATCAGTGACATCCTGCGGTCACTGTGTGTATATAGCGGGGTATATTCCCTATGGGTATCAGTGACACCCCGCGGTCACTGTGTGTATATAGCGGGTATATTCCCTATGGGTATCAGTGACACCCTGCGGTCACTGTGTGTATATAGCGGGGTATATTCCCTATGGGTATCAGTGACACCCTGCGGTCACTGTGTGTATATAGCAGGGTATATTCCCTATGGGTATCAGTGACACCCTGCGGTCACTGTGTGTATATAGCGGGATATATTCCCTATTGGTATCAGTGACACCCCGCGGTCACTGTGTGTATATAGCGGGGTATATTCCCTATGGGTATCAGTGACACCCTGCGGTCACTGTGTGTATATAGCGGGATATATTCCCTATTGGTATCAGTGACACCCCGCGGTCACTGTGTGTATATAGCGGGGTATATTCCCTATGGGTATCAGTGACACCCTGCGGTCACTGTGTGTATATAGCGGGGTATATTCCCTATGGGTATCAGTGACACCCCGCGGTCACTGTGTGTATATAGCGGGGTATATTCCCTATGGGTATCAGTGACACCCTGCGGTCACTGTGTGTATATAGCAGGGTATATTCCCTATGGGTATCAGTGACACCCTGCGGTCACTGTGTGTATATAGCGGGGTATATTCCCTATGGGTATTAGTGACACCCTGCGGTCACTGTGTGTATATAGCGGGGTATAT
>NW_027454681.1:0-65370 GCF_040206685.1 Ascaphus truei
CCCGCGCATTGTACCGTTACATACACCAAAACTCCCCGCGCATTGTACCGTTACATAGAACTAACCTCCCCGCGCATTGTATCGTTACATACACCTAACCTCCCCGCGCATTGTATCGTTACATACACCTAACCTCCCCGCGCATTGTATCGTTACATACACCTAACCTCCCCGCGCATTGTATCGTTACATACACCTAACCTCCCCGCGCATTGTATCGTTACATACACCTAACCTCCCCGCGCATTGTATCGTTACATAGTACTAACCTCCCCGCGCATTGTATCGTTACATAGTACTAACCTCCCCGCGCATTGTATCGTTACATACACCTAACCTCCCTGCGCATTGTATCGTTACATACACCTAACCTCCCCGCGAATTGTATCGTTACATACACCTAACCTCCCCGCGCATTGTATCGTTACATACAGTAGTACTAACCTCCCCGCGCATTGTATCGTTACATACACCTAACCTCCCCGCGCATTGTATCGTTACATACACCTAACCTCCCCGCGCATTGTATCGTTACATACACCTAACCTCCCCGCGCATTGTATCGTTACATACACCTATCCTCCCCGCGCATTGTATCGTTACATACACCTATCCTCCCCGCGCATTGTATCGTTACATACACCTAACCTCCCCGCGCATTGTATCGTTACATACACCTAACCTCCCCGCGCATTGTATCGTTACATAGTACTAACCTCCCCGCGCATTGTATCGTTACATAGTACTAACCTCCCCGCGCATTGTATCGTTACATACACCTAACCTCCCCGCGCATTGTATCGTTACATACACCTAACCTCCCCGCGCATTGTATCGTTACATACACCTAACCTCCCCGCGCATTGTATCGTTACATACACCTAACCTCCCCGCGCATTGTATCGTTACATACACCTAACCTCCCCGCGCATTGTATCGTTACATACACCTAACCTCCCCGCGCATTGTATCGTTACATACACCTAACCTCCCCGCGCATTGTATCGTTACATACACCTAACCTCCCCGCGCATTGTATCGTTACATACACCTAACCTCCCCGCGCATTGTACCGTTACATACACCAAAACTCCCCGCGCATTGTACCGTTACATAGAACTAACCTCCCCGCGCATTGTATCGTTACATACACCTAACCTCCCCGCGCATTGTATCGTTACATACACCTAACCTCCCCGCGCATTGTATCGTTACATACACCTAACCTCCCCGCGCATTGTATCGTTACATACACCTAACCTCCCCGCGCATTGTATCGTTACATACACCTAACCTCCCCGCGCATTGTATCGTTACATACACCTAACCTCCCCGCGAATTGTATCGTTACATACACCTAACCTCCCCGCGCATTGTATCGTTACATACAGTAGTACTAACCTCCCCGCGCATTGTATCGTTACATACACCTAACCTCCCCGCGCATTGTATCGTTACATACACCTAACCTCCCCGCGCATTGTATCGTTACATACACCTATCCTCCCCGCGCATTGTATCGTTACATACACCTAACCTCCCCGCGCATTGTATCGTTACATACACCTAACCTCCCCGCGCATTGTACCGTTACATACACCAAAACTCCCCGCGCATTGTACCGTTACATAGAACTAACCTCCCCGCGCATTGTATCGTTACATACACCTAACCTCCCCGCGCATTGTATCGTTACATACACCTAACCTCCCCGCGCATTGTATCGTTACATACACCTAACCTCCCCGCGCATTGTATCGTTACATACACCTAACCTCCCCGCGCATTGTATCGTTACATAGTACTAACCTCCCCGCGCATTGTATCGTTACATAGTACTAACCTCCCCGCGCATTGTATCGTTACATACACCTAACCTCCCTGCGCATTGTATCGTTACATACACCTAACCTCCCCGCGAATTGTATCGTTACATACACCTAACCTCCCCGCGCATTGTATCGTTACATACAGTAGTACTAACCTCCCCGCGCATTGTATCGTTACATACACCTAACCTCCCCGCGCATTGTATCGTTACATACACCTAACCTCCCCGCGCATTGTATCGTTACATACACCTAACCTCCCCGCGCATTGTATCGTTACATACACCTATCCTCCCCGCGCATTGTATCGTTACATACACCTAACCTCCCCGCGCATTGTATCGTTACATACACCTAACCTCCCCGCGCATTGTATCGTTACATAGTACTAACCTCCCCGCGCATTGTATCGTTACATAGTACTAACCTCCCCGCGCATTGTATCGTTACATAGTACTAACCTCCCCGCGCATTGTATCGTTACATACACCTAACCTCCCCGCGCATTGTATCGTTACATACACGTAACCTCCCCGCGCATTGTATCGTTACATACACCTAACCTCCCCGCGCATTGTATCGTTACATACACCTAACCTCCCCGCGCATTGTATCGTTACATACACCTAACCTCCCCGCGCATTGTATCGTTACATACACCTAACCTCCCCGCGCATTGTATCGTTACATAGTACTAACCTCCCCGCGCATTGTATCGTTACATAAACCTAACCTCCACGCGCATTGTATCGTTACATAGTACTAACCTCCCCGCGCATTGTATCGTTACATAGTACTAACCTCCCCGCGCATTGTATCGTTACATAAACCTAACCTCCACGCGCATTGTATCGTTACATAGTACTAACCTCCCCGCGCATTGTATCGTTACATAGTACTAACCTCCCCGCGCATTGTATCGTTACATAGTACTAACCTCCCCGCGCATTGTATCGTTACATAGTACTAACCTCCCCGCGCATTGTATCGTTACATACACCTAACCTCCCCGCGCATTGTATCGTTACATACACCTAACCTCCCCGCGCATTGTATCGTTACATACACCAAACCTCCCCGCGCATTGTATCGTTACATACACCTAACCTCCCCGCGCATTGTATCGTTACATACACCTAACCTCCCTGCGCATTGTATCGTTACATAGTACTAACCTCCCCGCGCATTGTATCGTTACATACACCTAACCTCCCCGCGCATTGTATCGTTACATACAGTAGTACTAACCTCCCCGCGCATTGTATCGTTACATACACCTAACCTCCCCGCGCATTGTAACGTTACATACACCTAACCTCCCCGCGCATTGTATCGTTACATACACCTAACCTCCCCGCGCATTGTATTGTTACATAGTACTAACCTCCCCGCGCATTGTATCGTTACATACACCTAACCTCCCTGCGCATTGTATCGTTACATAGTACTAACCTCCCCGCGCATTGTATCGTTACATACACCTAACATCCCCGCGCATTGTATCGTTACATACACCTAACCTCCCCACGCATTGTATCGTTACATACACCTAACCTCCCCGTGCATTGTATCGTTACATACACCTAACCTCCCCGCGCATTGTATCGTTACATAGTACTAACCTCCCCGCGCATTGTATCGTTACATACACCTAACCTCCCCGCGCATTGTATCGTTACATACACCTAACCTCCCCGCGCATTGTATCGTTACATACACCTAACCTCCCCGCGCATTGTATCGTTACATACACCTAACCTCCCCGCGCATTGTATCGTTACATACACCTAACCTCCCCGCGCATTGTATCGTTACATACACCAAACCTCCCCGCGCATTGTATCGTTACATACACCTAACCTCCCCGCGCATTGTATCGTTACATACACCTAACCTCCCCGCGCATTGTATCGTTACATAGTACTAACCTCCCCGCGCATTGTATCGTTACATACACCTAACCTCCCCGCGCATTGTATCGTTACATACACCTAACCTCCCCGCGCATTGTATCGTTACATACACCTAACCTCCCCGCGCATTGTATCGTTACATACACCTAACCTCCCCGCGCATTGTATCGTTACATACACCTAACCTCCCCGCGCATTGTATCGTTACATAGTACTAACCTCCCCGCGCATTGTATCGTTACATACACCTAACCTCCCCGCGCATTGTATCGTTACATACACCTAACCTCCCCGCGCATTGTATCGTTACATACACCTAACCTCCCCGCGCATTGTATCGTTACATAGTACTAACCTCCCCGCGCATTGTAACGTTACATAGTACTAACCTCCCCGCGCATTGTATCGTTACATACACCTAACCTCCCCGCGCATTGTATCGTTACATACACCTAACCTCCCCGCGCATTGTATCGTTACATACACCTAACCTCCCCGCGCATTGTATCGTTACATAGTACTAACCTCCCCGCGCATTGTATCGTTACATACACCTAACCTCCCCGCGCATTGTATCGTTACATACACCTAACCTCCCCGCGCATTGTATCGTTACATACACCTAACCTCCCCGCGCATTGTACCGTTACATACACCTAACCTCCCCGCGCATTGTATCGTTACATACACCTAACCTCCCTGCGCATTGTATCGTTACATACACCTAACCTCCCCGCGCATTGTATCGTTACATACACCTAACCTCCCCGCGCATTGTATCGTTACATACACCTAACCTCCCCGCGCATTGTATCGTTACATACACCTAACCTCCCCGCGCATTGTATCGTTACATACACCTAACCTCCCCGCGCATTGTATCGTTACATACACCTAACCTCCCCGCGCATTGTATCGTTACATACACCTAACCTCCCCGCGCATTGTATCGTTACATACACCTAACCTCCCCGCGCATTGTATCGTTATACACCTAACCTCCCCGCGCATTGTATCGTTACATAGTACTAACCTCCCCGCGCATTGTATCGTTACATACACCTAACCTCCCCGCGCATTGTATCGTTACATACACCTAACCTCCCCGCGCATTGTATCGTTACATACACCTAACCTCCCCGCGCATTGTATCGTTACATACACCTAACCTCCCCGCGCATTGTATCGTTACATAGTACTAACCTCCCCGCGCATTGTATCGTTACATACACCTAACCTCCCCGCGCATTGTATCGTTACATACACCTAACCTCCCCGCGCATTGTATCGTTACATAGTACTAACCTCCCCGCGCATTGTATCGTTACATACACCTAACCTCCCCGCCCATTGTATCGTTACATACACCTAACCTCCCCGCGCATTGTATCGTTACATACACCTAACATCCCCGCGCATTGTATCGTTACATACACCTAACCTCCCCGCGCATTGTATCGTTACATACACCTAACCTCCCCGCGCATTGTATCGTTACATAGTACTAACCTCCCCACGCATTGTATCGTTACATACACCTAACCTCCCCGCGCATTGTATCGTTACATACACCTAACCTCCCCGCGCATTGTATCGTTACATAGTACTAACCTCCCCGCGCATTGTATCGTTACATACACCTAACCTCCCTGCGCATTGTATCGTTACATACACCTAACCTCCCCGCGCATTGTATCGTTACATACACCTAACCTCCCCGCGCATTGTATCGTTACATACACCTAACCTCCCCGCGCATTGTATCGTTACATACACCTAACCTCCCCGCGCATTGTATCGTTACATACACCTAACCTTCCCGTGCATTGTATCGTTACATACACCTAACCTCCCCGCGCATTGTATCGTTACATACACCTAACCTCCCCGCGCATTGTATCGTTACATAGTACTAACCTCCCCGCGCATTGTATCGTTACATACACCTAACCTCCCCGCGCATTGTATCGTTACATACACATAACCTCCCCGCGCATTGTATCGTTACATACACCTAACCTCCCCGCGCATTGTATCGTTACATAGTACTAACCTCCCCGCGCATTGTATCGTTACATACACCTAACCTCCCCGCGCATTGTATCGTTACATACACCTAACCTCCCCGCGCATTGTATCGTTACATACACCTAACCTCCCCGCGCATTGTATCGTTACATACACCTAACCTCCCCGCGCATTGTATCGTTACATACACCTAACCTCCCCGCGCATTGTATCGTTACATACACCTAACCTCCCCGCGCATTGTATCGTTACATACACCTAACCTCCCCGCGCATTGTATCGTTACATACACCTAACCTCCCCGCGCATTGTATCGTTACATACACCTAACCTCCCCGCGCATTGTATCGTTACATACACCTAACCTCCCCGCGCATTGTATCGTTACATACACCTAACCTCCCCGCGCATTGTATCGTTACATACACCTAACCTCCCCGCGCATTGTATCGTTACATACACCTAACCTCCCCGCGCATTGTATCGTTCCATACACCTAACCTCCCCGCGCATTGTATCGTTACATACACCTAACCTCCCCGCGCATTGTATCGTTACATACACCTAACCTCCCCGCGCATTGTAACGTTACATAGTACTAACCTCCCCGCGCATTGTATCGTTACATACACCTAACCTCCCCGCGCATTGTATCGTTACATACACCTAACCTCCCTGCACATTGTATCGTTACATACACCTAACCTCCCCGCGCATTGTATCGTTACATACACCTAACCTCCCCGCGCATTGTATCGTTACATACACCTAACCTCCCCGCGCATTGTATCGTTACATAGTACTAACCTCCCCGCGCATTGTATCGTTACATACACCTAACCTCCCCGCGCATTGTATCGTTACATACACCTAACCTCCCCGCGCATTGTATCGTTACATACACCTAACCTCCCCGCGCATTGTATCGTTACATACACCTAACCTCCCTGCGCATTGTATCGTTACATACACCTAACCTCCCTGCGCATTGTATCGTTACATAGTACTAACCTCCCCGCGCATTGTATCGTTACATACACCTAACCTCCCCGCGCATTGTATCGTTACATACACCTAACCTCCCCGCGCATTGTATCGTTACATACACCTAACCTCCCCGCGCATTGTATCGTTACATACACCTAACCTCCCCGCGCATTGTATCGTTACATAGTACTAACCTCCCCGCGCATTGTATCGTTACATACACCTAACCTCCCCGCGCATTGTATCGTTACATACACCTAACCTCCCCGCGCATTGTATCATTACATAGTACTAACCTCCCCGCGCATTGTATCGTTACATACACCTAACCTCCCCGCGCACTGTATCGTTACATACACCTAACCTCCCCGCGCATTGTATCGTTACATACACCTAACCTCCCCGCGCATTGTATCGTTACATAGTACTAACCTCCCCGCGCATTGTATCGTTATACACCTAACCTCCCCGCGCATTGTATCGTTACATAGTACTAACCTCCCGCGCATTGTATCGTTACATACACCTAACCTCCCCGCGCATTGTATCGTTACATAGTACTAACCTCCCCGCGCATTGTATCGTTACATACACCTAACCTCCCCGCGCATTGTATCGTTACATACACCTAACCTCCCCGCGCATTGTATCGTTACATACACCTAACCTCCCCGCGCATTGTATCGTTACATACACCTAACCTCCCCGCGCATTGTATCGTTACATACACCTAACCTCCCCGCGCATTGTATCGTTACATACAGTAGTACTAACCTCCCCGCGCATTGTATCGTTACATACACCTAACCTCCCTGCGCATTGTATCGTTACATAGTACTAACCTCCCTGCGCATTGTATCGTTACATAGTACTAACCTCCCCGCGCATTGTATCGTTACATACACCTAACCTCCCCGCGCATTGTATCGTTACATACACCTAACCTCCCCGCGCATTGTATCGTTACATACACCTAACCTCCCCGCGCATTGTATCGTTACATACACCTAACCTCCCCGCGCATTGTATCGTTACATACACCTAACCTCCCCGCGCATTGTATCGTTACATAGTACTAACCTCCCCGCGCATTGTATCGTTACATACACCTAACCTCCCCGCGCATTGTATCGTTACATACACCTAACCTCCCCGCGCATTGTATCGTTACATACACCTAACCTCCCCGCGCATTGTATCGTTACATACACCTAACCTCCCCGCGCATTGTATCGTTACATACACCTAACCTCCCCGCGCATTGTATCGTTACATAGTACTAACCTCCCCGCGCATTGTATCGTTACATACACCTAACCTCCCCGCGCATTGTATCGTTACATAGACCTAACCTCCCCGCGCATTGTATCGTTACATACACCTAACCTCCCCACGCATTGTATCGTTACATACAACTAACCTCCCCGCGCATTGTATCGTTACATACACCTAACCTCCCCGCGCATTGTATCGTTACATACACCTAACCTCCCCGCGCATTGTATCGTTACATAGTACTAACCTCCCCGCGCATTGTATCGTTACATAGACCTAACCTCCCCGCGAATTGTATCGTTACATACACCTAACCTCCCCGCGCATTGTATCGTTACATACACCTAACCTCCCCGCGCATTGTATCGTTACATACACCTAACCTCCCCGCGCATTGTATCGTTACATACACCTAACCTCCCCGCGCATTGTATCGTTACATACACCTAACCTCCCCGCGCATTGTATCGTTACATACACCTAACCTCCCCGCGCATTGTATCGTTACATACACCTAACCTCCCCGCGCATTGTATCGTTACATACACCTAACCTCCCCGCGCATTGTATCGTTACATACACCTAACCTCCCCGCGCATTGTATCGTTACATACACCTAACCTCCCCGCGCATTGTATCGTTACATACACCTAACCTCCCCGCGCATTGTATCGTTCCATACACCTAACCTCCCCGCGCATTGTATCGTTACATACACCTAACCTCCCCGCGCATTGTATCGTTACATACACCTAACCTCCCCGCGCATTGTATCGTTACATACACCTAACCTCCCCGCGCATTGTATCGTTACATAGTACTAACCTCCCCGCGCATTGTATCGTTACATACACCTAACCTCCCCGCGCATTGTATCGTTACATACACCTAACCTCCCCGCGCATTGTATCGTTACATAGTACTAACCTCCCCGCGCATTGTATCGTTACATACACCTAACCTCCCCGCGCATTGTATCGTTACATACACCTAACCTCCCCGCGCATTGTATCGTTACATAGTACTAACCTCCCCGCGCATTGTATCGTTACATACACCTAACCTCCCCGCGCATTGTATCGTTACATAGTACTAACCTCCCCGCGCATTGTATCGTTACATACACCTAACCTCCCCGCGCATTGTATCGTTACATACACCTAACCTCCCCGCGCATTGTATCGTTACATACACCTAACCTCCCCGCGCATTGTATCGTTACATACACCTAACCTCCCCGCGCATTGTATCGTTACATAGTACTAACCTCCCGCGCATTGTATCGTTATACACCTAACCTCCCCGCGCATTGTATCGTTACATAGTACTAACCTCCCCGCGCATTGTATCGTTACATACACCTAACCTCCCCGCGCATTGTATCGTTACATACACCTAACCTCCCGCGCATTGTATCGTTACATACACCTAACCTCCCCGCGCATTGTATCGTTACATACACCTAACCTCCCCGCGCATTGTATCGTTACATAGACCTAACCTCCCCGCGCATTGTATCGTTACATACACCTAACCTCCCCGCGCATTGTATCGTTACATACACCTAACCTCCCCGCGCATTGTATCGTTACATACACCTAACCTCCCCGCGCATTGTATCGTTACATAGTACTAACCTCCCGCGCATTGTATCGTTACATACACCTAACCTCCCCGCGCATTGTATCGTTACATACACCTAACCTCCCCGCGCATTGTATCGTTACATACACCTAACCTCCCCGCGCATTGTATCGTTACATACACCTAACCTCCCCGCGCATTGTATCGTTACATAGTACTAACCTCCCCGCGCATTGTATCGTTACATACACCTAACCTCCCCGCGCATTGTATCGTTACATACACCTAACCTCCCCGCGCATTGTATCGTTACATAGTACTAACCTCCCCGCGCATTGTATCGTTACATACACCTAACCTCCCCGCGCATTGTATCGTTACATAGTACTAACCTCCCCGCGCATTGTATCGTTACATAGTACTAACCTCCCCGCGCATTGTATCGTTACATACACCTAACCTCCCCGCGCATTGTATCGTTACATACACCTAACCTCCCCGCGCATTGTATCGTTACATACACCTAACCTCCCCGCGCATTGTATCGTTACATAGTACTAACCTCCCCGCGCATTGTAACGTTACATAGTACTAACCTCCCCGCGCATTGTATCGTTACATAGAACTAACCTCCCGCGCATTGTATCGTTACATAGTACCTAACCTCCCCGCGCATTGTATCGTTACATACACCTAACCTCCCCGCGCATTGTATCGTTACATACACCTATCCTCCCCGCGCATTGTATCGTTACATACACCTAACCTCCCCGCGCATTGTATCGTTACATACACCTAACCTCCCCGCGCATTGTATCGTTACATACACCTAACCTCCCCGCGCATTGTATCGTTACATACACCTAACCTCCCCGCGCATTGTATCGTTACATACACCTAACCTCCCGCGCATTGTATCGTTACATACACCTAACCTCCCCGCGCATTGTATCGTTACATACACCTAACCTCCCCGCGCATTGTATCGTTACATACACCTAACCTCCCCGCGCATTGTATCGTTACATAGTACTAACCTCCCCGCGCATTGTATCGTTACATACACCTAACCTCCCCGCATTGTATCGTTACATACACCTAACCTCCCCGCGCATTGTATCGTTACATACACCTAACCTCCCCGCGCATTGTATCGTTACATACACCTAACCTCCCCGCGCATTGTATCGTACATACACCTAACCTCGCCGCGCATTGTATCGTTACATAGAACTAACCTCCCCGCGCATTGTATCGTTACATACACCTAACCTCCACGCGCATTGTATCGTTACATACACCTAACCTCCCCGCGCATTGTATCGTTACATACACCTAACCTCCCCGCGCATTGTATCGTTACATAGAACTAACCTCCCCGCGCATTGTATCGTTACATACACCTAACCTCCCCGCGCATTGTATCGTTACATACACCTAACCTCCCCGCGCATTGTATCGTTACATACACCTAACCTCCCCGCGCATTGTATCGTTACATACACCTAACCTCCCCGCGCATTGTATCGTTACATACACCTAACCTCCCCGCGCATTGTATCGTTACATACACCTAACCTCCACGCGCATTGTATCGTTACATACACCTAACCTCCCCGCGCATTATATCGTTACATACACCTAACCTCCCCGCGCATTGTATCGTTACATACACCTAACCTCCCCGCGCATTGTATCGTTACATACACCTAACCTCCCAGCGCATTGTATCGTTACATACACCTAACCTCCCCGCGCATTGTATCGTTACATACACCTAACCTCCCCGCGCATTGTATCGTTACATACACCTAACCTCCCCGCGCATTGTATCGTTACATAGACCTAACCTCCCCGCGCATTGTATCGTTACATACACCTAACCTCCCCGCGCATTGTATCGTTACATAGACCTAACCTCCCCGCGCATTGTAACGTTACATACACCTAACCTCCCTGCGCATTGTATCGTTACATACACCTAACCTCCCTGCGCATTGTATCGTTACATAGTACTAACCTCCCTGCGCATTGTATCGTTACATACACCTAACCTCCCCACGCATTGTATCGTTACATACACCTAACCTCCCCGTGCATTGTATCGTTACATACACCTAACCTCCCCGCATTGTATCGTTACATACACCTAACCTCCCTGCGCATTGTATCGTTACATACACCTAACCTCCCCGCGCATTGTATCGTTACATACACCTAACCTCCCCGCGCATTGTATCGTTACATACACCTAACCTCCCTGCGCATTGTATCGTTACATACACCTAACCTCCCCGCGCATTGTATCGTTACATACACCTAACCTCCCCGCGCATTGTATCGTTACATACACCTAACCTCCCGCGCATTGTATCGTTACATACACCTAACCTCCCCGCGCATTGTATCGTTACATACACCTAACCTCCCGCGCATTGTATCGTTACATACACCTAACCTCCCCGCGCATTGTATCGTTACATACACCTAACCTCCCCGCGCATTGTATCGTTACATACACCTAACCTCCCCGCGCATTGTATCGTTACATACACCTAACCTCCCCGCGCATTGTATCGTTACATACACCTAACCTCCCGCGCATTGTATCGTTACATACACCTAACCTCCCCGCGCATTGTATCGTTACATACACCTAACCTCCCCGCGCATTGTATCGTACATACACCTAACCTCCCCGCGCATTGTATCGTTACATACACCTAACCTCCCCGCGCATTGTATCGTTACATACACCTAACTCCCCGCACATTGTATCGTTACATACACCTAACCTCCCCGCGCATTGTATCGTTACATACACCTAACCTCCCCGCGCATTGTATCGTTACATAGTACTAACCTCCCCGCGCATTGTATCGTTACATACACCTAACCTCCCCGCGCATTGTATCGTTACATACACCTAACCTCCCCGCGCATTGTATCGTTACATACACCTAACCTCCCCGCGCATTGTATCGTTACATACACCTAACCTCCCCGCGCATTGTATCGTTACATACACCTAACCTCCCCGCGCATTGTATCGTTCCATACACCTAACCTCCCCGCGCATTGTATCGTTCCATACACCTAACCTCCCCGCGCATTGTATCGTTACATACACCTAACCTCCCGCGCATTGTATCGTTACATACACCTAACCTCCCCGCGCATTGTATCGTTACATAGTACTAACCTCCCCGCGCATTGTATAGTTACATACACCTAACCTCCCCGCGCATTGTATCGTTACATACACCTAACCTCCCCGCGCATTGTATCGTTACATACACCTAACCTCCCCGCGCATTGTATCGTTACATACACCTAACCTCCCGCGCATTGTATCGTTACATACACCTAACCTCCCTGCACATTGTATCGTTACATAGTACTAACCTCCCCGCGCATTGTATCGTTACATAGAACTAACCTCCCCGCGCAATTGTATCGTTACATACACCTAACCTCCCCGCGCATTGTATCGTTACATAGTACTAACCTCCCCGCATTGTATCGTTACATACACCTAACCTCCCCGCGCATTGTATCGTTACATAGTACTAACCTCCCCGCGCATTGTATCGTTACATACACCTAACCTCCCCGCGCATTGTATCGTTACATACACCTAACCTCCCCGCGCATTGTATCGTTACATACACCTAACCTCCCCGCGCATTGTATCGTTACATACACCTAACCTCCCCGCGCATTGTATCGTTACATACACCTAACCTCCCCGCGCATTGTATCGTTACATACACCTAACCTCCCCGCGCATTGTATCGTTACATACACCTAACCTCCCCGCGCATTGTATCGTTACATACACCTAACCTCCCCGCGCATTGTATCGTTACATACACCTAACCTCCCCGCGCATTGTACCGTTACATACACCAAAACTCCCCGCGCATTGTACCGTTACATAGAACTAACCTCCCCGCGCATTGTATCGTTACATACACCTAACCTCCCCGCGCATTGTATCGTTACATACACCTAACCTCCCCGCGCATTGTATCGTTACATACACCTAACCTCCCCGCGCATTGTATCGTTACATACACCTAACCTCCCCGCGCATTGTATCGTTACATAGTACTAACCTCCCCGCGCATTGTATCGTTACATAGTACTAACCTCCCCGCGCATTGTATCGTTACATACACCTAACCTCCCTGCGCATTGTATCGTTACATACACCTAACCTCCCCGCGAATTGTATCGTTACATACACCTAACCTCCCCGCGCATTGTATCGTTACATACAGTAGTACTAACCTCCCCGCGCATTGTATCGTTACATACACCTAACCTCCCGCGCATTGTATCGTTACATACACCTAACCTCCCCGCGCATTGTATCGTTACATACACCTAACCTCCCCGCGCATTGTATCGTTACATACACCTATCCTCCCGCGCATTGTATCGTTACATACACCTAACCTCCCCGCGCATTGTATCGTTACATACACCTAACCTCCCCGCGCATTGTACCGTTACATACACCAAAACTCCCCGCGCATTGTACCGTTACATAGAACTAACCTCCCCGCGCATTGTATCGTTACATACACCTAACCTCCCCGCGCATTGTATCGTTACATACACCTAACCTCCCCGCGCATTGTATCGTTACATACACCTAACCTCCCCGCGCATTGTATCGTTACATACACCTAACCTCCCCGCGCATTGTATCGTTACATAGTACTAACCTCCCCGCGCATTGTATCGTTACATAGTACTAACCTCCCCGCGCATTGTATCGTTACATACACCTAACCTCCCTGCGCATTGTATCGTTACATACACCTAACCTCCCCGCGAATTGTATCGTTACATACACCTAACCTCCCCGCGCATTGTATCGTTACATACAGTATACTAACCTCCCCGCGCATTGTATCGTTACATACACCTAACCTCCCGCGCATTGTATCGTTACATACACCTAACCTCCCCGCGCATTGTATCGTTACATACACCTAACCTCCCCGCGCATTGTATCGTTACATACACCTATCCTCCCCGCGCATTGTATCGTTACATACACCTAACCTCCCCGCGCATTGTATCGTTACATACACCTAACCTCCCCGCGCATTGTATCGTTACATACACCTAACCTCCCCGCGCATTGTATCGTTACATACACCTAACCTCCCCGCGCATTGTATCGTTACATACACCTAACCTCCCCGCGCATTGTATCGTTACATACACCTAACCTCCCCGCGCATTGTATCGTTACATACACCTAACCTCCCCGCGCATTGTATCGTTACATACACCTAACCTCCCCGCGCATTGTATCGTTACATACACCTAACCTCCCCGCGCATTGTATCGTTACATACACCTAACCTCCCGCGCATTGTATCGTTACATACACCTAACCTCCCCGCGCATTGTATCGTTACATAGTACTAACCTCCCCGCGCATTGTATCGTTACATACACCTAACCTCCCCGCGCATTGTATCGTTACATACACCTAACCTCCCCGCGCATTGTATCGTTACATACACCTAACCTCCCCGCGCATTGTATCGTTACATACACCTAACCTCCCCGCGCATTGTACCGTTACATAGAACTAACCTCCCCGCGCATTGTATCGTTACATAGTACTAACCTCCCGCGCATTGTATCGTTACATACACCTACCTCCCCGCGCATTGTATCGTTACATACACCTAACCTCCCGCGCATTGTATCGTTACATACACCTAACCTCCCCGCGCATTGTATCGTTACATACACCTAACCTCCCCGCGCATTGTATCGTTACATAGAACTAACCTCCCCGCGCATTGTATCGTTACATACACCTAACCTCCCGCGCATTGTATCGTTACATACACCTAACCTCCCCGCGCATTGTATCGTTACATACACCTAACCTCCCTGCGCATTGTATCGTTACATACACCTAACCTCCCCGCGCATTGTATCGTTACATACACCTAACCTCCCCGCGCATTGTATCGTTACATACACCTAACCTCCCCGCGCATTGTATCGTTACATAGTACTAACCTCCCCGCGCATTGTATCGTTACATACACCTAACCTCCCCGCGCATTGTATCGTTACATAGTACTAACCTCCCCGCGCATTGTATCGTTACATACACCTAACCTCCCCGCATTGTATCGTTACATACACCTAACCTCCCCGCGCATTGTATCGTTACATAGTACTAACCTCCCCGCGCATTGTATCGTTACATACACCTAACCTCCCCGCGCATTGTATCGTTACATACACCTAACCTCCCGCGCATTGTATCGTTACATAGTACTAACCTCCCGCGCATTGTATCGTTACATACACCTAACCTCCCCGGCATTGTATCGTTACATACACCTAACCTCCCCGCGCATTGTATCGTTACATACACCTAACCTCCCCGCGCATTGTATCGTTACATACACCTAACCTCCCCGCGCATTGTATCGTTACATAGTACTAACCTCCCGCGCATTGTATCGTTACATACACCTAACCTCCCCGCGCATTGTATCGTTACATAGTACTAACCTCCCCGCGCATTGTATCGTTACATACACCTAACCTCCCCACGCATTGTATCGTTACATAGTACTAACCTCCCCGCGCATTGTATCGTTACATACACCTAACCTCCCCGCGCATTGTATCGTTACATACACCTAACCTCCCCGCATTGTATCGTTACATACACCTAACCTCCCCGCGCATTGTATCGTTACATAGTACTAACCTCCCCACGCATTGTATCGTTACATACACCTAACCTCCCCACGCATTGTATCGTTACATACACCTAACCTCCCCGCGCATTGTATCGTTACATACACCTAACCTCCCCGCATTGTATCGTTACATACACCTAACCTCCCCGCGCATTGTATCGTTACATACACCTAACCTCCCCGCGCATTGTATCGTTACATACACCTAACCTCCCCGCGCATTGTATCGTTACATACACCTAACCTCCCCGCGCATTGTATCGTTACATAGTACTAACCTCCCCGCGCATTGTATCGTTACATACACCTAACCTCCCCGCGCATTGTATCGTTACATAGTACTAACCTCCCCGCGCATTGTATCGTTACATACACCTAACCTCCCCGCGCATTGTATCGTTACATACACCTAACCTCCCCGCGCATTGTATCGTTACATACACCTAACCTCCCCGCGCATTGTATCGTTACATACACCTAACCTCCCCGCGCATTGTATCGTTACATAGAACTAACCTCCCCGCGCATTGTATCGTTACATACACCTAACCTCCCCGCGCATTGTATCGTTACATACACCTAACCTCCCTGCGCATTGTATCGTTACATAGACCTAACCTCCCGCGCATTGTATCGTTACATACACCTAACCTCCCCGCGCATTGTATCGTTACATACACCTAACCTCCCCGCGCATTGTATCGTTACATACACCTAACCTCCCCGCGCATTGTATCGTTACATACAGTAGTACTAACCTCCCCGCGCATTGTATCGTTACATACACCTAACCTCCCCGCGCATTGTATCGTTACATACACCAAACCTCCCCGCGCATTGTATCGTTACATATACCTAACCTCCCCGCGCATTGTATCGTTCATGTACTAACCTCCCGCGCATTGTATCGTTACATACACCTAACCTCCCCGCGCATTGTATCGTTACATACACCTAACCTCCCCGCGCATTGTATCGTTACATACACCTAACCTCCCCGCGCATTGTATCGTTACATACACCTACCTCCCCGCGCATTGTATCGTTACATAGTACTAACCTCCCCGCGCATTGTATCGTTACATACACCTAACCTCCCCGCGCATTGTATCGTTACATACACCTAACCTCCCGCGCATTGTATCGTTACATACACCTAACCTCCCC
Organism: Ascaphus truei; assembly: GCF_040206685.1. Taxonomy (NCBI): domain Eukaryota; kingdom Metazoa; phylum Chordata; class Amphibia; order Anura; family Ascaphidae; genus Ascaphus; species Ascaphus truei. The sequence continues at coordinate 17,539 of NW_027454681.1, forward strand.
GCGCATTGTATCGTTACATAGTTACTAACCTCCCCGCGCATTGTATCGTTACATAGAACTAACCTCCCTGCGCATTGTATCGTTACATACACCTAACCTCCCGCGCATTGTATCGTTACATACACCTAACCTCCCTGCGCATTGTATCGTTACATACACCTAACCTCCCCGCGCATTGTATCGTTACATACAACTAACCTCCCCGCGCATTGTATCGTTACATACACCTAACCTCCCCGCGCATTGTATCGTTACATACACCTAACCTCCCCGCGCATTGTATCGTTACATACACCTAACCTCCCCGCGCATTGTATCGTTACATACACCTAACCTCCCCGCGCATTGTATCGTTACATACACCTAACCTCCCCGCGCATTGTATCGTTACATACACCTAACCTCCCCGCGCATTGTATCGTTACATACACCTAACCTCCCCGCGCATTGTATCGTTACATACACCTAACCTCCCCGCGCATTGTATCGTTACATACACCTAACCTCCCCGCGCATTGTATAACCTCCCCGCGCATTGTATCGTTACATACACCTAACCTCCCCGCGCATTGTATCGTTACATACACCTAACCTCCCCGCGCATTGTATCGTTACATACACCTAACCTCCCTGCGCATTGTATCGTTACATACACCTAACCTCCCCGCGCATTGTATCGTTACATACACCTAACCTCCCCGCGCATTGTATCGTTACATACACCTAACCTCCCCGCGCATTGTATCGTTACATACACCTAACCTCCCCGCGCATTGTATCGTTACATACACCTAACCTCCCCGCGCATTGTAACGTTACATACACCTAACCTCCCCGCGCATTGTATCGTTACATACACCTAACCTCCCCGCGCATTGTATCGTTACATACACCTAACCTCCCCGCGCATTGTATCGTTACATACACCTAACCTCTCCGCGCATTGTATCGTTACATACACCTAACCTCTCCGCGCATTGTATCGTTACATACACCTAACCTCCCCGCGCATTGTATCGTTACATACACCTAACCTCCCCGCGCATTGTATCGTTACATACACCTAACCTCCCCGCGCATTGTATCGTTACATACACCTAACCTCCCCGCGCATTGTATCGTTACATACACCTAACCTCCCCGCGCATTGTATCGTTACATACACCTAACCTCCCCGCGCATTGTATCGTTACATACACCTAACCTCCCCGCGCATTGTATCGTTACATACACCTAACCTCCCCGCGCATTGTATCGTTACATACACCTAACCTCCCCGCGCATTGTATCGTTACATACACCTAACCTCCCCGCGCATTGTATCGTTACATACACCTAACCTCCCCGCGCATTGTATCGTTACATACACCTAACCTCCCCGCGCATTGTATCGTTACATACACCTAACCTCCCCGCGCATTGTATCGTTACATACACCTAACCTCCCCGCGCATTGTATCGTTACATACACCTAACCTCCCCGCGCATTGTATCGTTACATAGTACTAACCTCCCCGCGCATTGTATCGTTACATACACCTAACCTCCCCGCACATTGTATCGTTACATACACCTAACCTCCCCGCGCATTGTATCGTTACATACACCTAACCTCCCCGCGCATTGTATCGTTACATACACCTAACCTCCCCGCGCATTGTATCGTTACATAGTACTAACCTCCCCGCGCATTGTATCGTTACATACACCTAACCTCCCCGCACATTGTATCGTTACATACACCTAACCTCCCCGCGCATTGTATCGTTACATACACCTAACCTCCCCGCGCATTGTATCGTTACATACACCTAACCTCCCCGCGCATTGTATCGTTACATACACCTAACCTCCCCGCGCATTGTATCGTTACATACACCTAACCTCCCCGCGCATTGTATCGTTACATAGTACTAACCTCCCCGCGCATTGTATCGTTACATACACCTAACATCCCCGCGCATTGTATCGTTACATACACCTAACCTCCCCGCGCATTGTATCGTTACATACACCTAACCTCCCCGCGCATTGTATCGTTACATACACCTAACCTCCCCGCGCATTGTATCGTTACATACACCTAACCTCCCCGCGCATTGTATCGTTACATACACCTAACCTCCCCGCGCATTGTATCGTTACATAGTACTAACCTCCCGCGCATTGTATCGTTACATACACCTAACATCCCCGCGCATTGTATCGTTACATACACCTAACCTCCCCGCGCATTGTATCGTTACATACACCTAACCTCCCCGCGCATTGTATCGTTACATACACCTAACCTCCCCGCACATTGTATCGTTACATACACCTAACCTCCCCGCGCATTGTATCGTTACATACACCTAACCTCCCCGCGCATTGTATCGTTACATAGTACTAACCTCCCGCGCATTGTATCGTTACATACACCTAACCTCCCCGCGCATTGTATCGTTACATACACCTAACCTCCCCGCGCATTGTATCGTTACATACACCTAATCTCCCCGCGCATTGTATCGTTACATAGTACTAACCTCCCCGCGCATTGTATCGTTACATACACCTAACCTCCCCGCGCATTGTATCGTTACATACACCTAACCTCCCCGCACATTGTATCGTTACATACACCTAACCTCCCCGCGCATTGTATCGTTACATACACCTAACCTCCCCGCGCATTGTATCGTTACATACACCTAACCTCCCCGCGCATTGTATCGTTACATAGTACTAACCTCCCCGCGCATTGTATCGTTACATACACCTAACCTCCCCGCGCATTGTATCGTTACATAGTACTAACCTCCCGCGCATTGTATCGTTACATACACCTAACCTCCCCGCGCATTGTATCGTTACATACACCTAACCTCCCCGCGCATTGTATCGTTACATACACCTAACCTCCCCGCGCATTGTATCGTTACATACACCTAACCTCCCCGCGCATTGTATCGTTACATACACCTAACCTCCCCGCGCATTGTATCGTTACATACACCTAACCTCCCCGCGCATTGTATCGTTACATAGTACTAACCTCCCCGCGCATTGTATCGTTACATAGTACTAACCTCCCCGCGCATTGTATCGTTACATACACCTAACCTCCCCGCGCATTGTATCGTTACATAGTACTAACCTCCCCGCGCATTGTATCGTTACATACACCTAACCTCCCCGCGCATTGTATCGTTACATACACCTAACCTCCCCGCGCATTGTATCGTTACATACACCTAACCTCCCGCGCATTGTATCGTTACATAGTACTAACCTCCCCGCGCATTGTATCGTTACATAGAACTGTTACAAAACTGTTTTTAGCATATTGATCTGTGCTATGGATACTTGTCTCCTACACTGCTGAGGTTCCTCTCTCCTGATACTCCTGTCTGAGGACACATCCATTAGATACACACCCTGACCTGGTTTACAGACACCATATTGCCACAGTTTGGGAGTCGCTTTAAAACTATTGACATCTTGTGAGTAGGCTGCGCATAAGAGCCAATATTTGTTTGTGTCACACTATACATTGCACTATTGTCTGCACTTAGATTTGTGTTGTTTTTCTCCTACATGCTCCCCCTGGACTGCGCAAACACAACTTGTAGCCCTTTGGCATGTCGATGTGTCTGCCTGACAATGAATTTTGTGGAGGAGATACATCGACGACGTCCATATCTGGGATGGAGACGAGGCCTCTCTGTTGGCGATTGTTGCCAATTCTTTTAATTTACACTTTACGGTTGATTCTTCTTTAGTAAGGGTTCATTTCTTGGATCTAGAAATCTATATTAAAAAGGGGGGCCATATGCCACAGTACGTATTTCAAAGGTTAGTGTAAACTCTCATCTGGACCTGCCAGTAACCGTCACTCGAGGTGGCTCCAGAATAGGTCATGTAGCCAGTTTTTACAGCTCAAGACACTGCACTGAGGGTACCAAGTTTCTAAAGCAATCTGATTTCCTACAAAACAGATTTCAACAGAGGAAATATGAAGCTAATATTGTAGAGACTGTTACCCAATGGGCCTGCAAAACAGACAGGGAGCTACTTTGGGGGCTTACAGGGAGTGTCTGGATTAAATGTCATCTGGATTAAATGTAATATTGAAAACCTTCATAAATTCTAACACTAAATTTGTAGTATATCTTCTTAAATGTTACTGTGGCTTGCAAAACGTGGGTAAAACCATTTGGAATTGAAAATTTTGAATATTTCAACATATTAGAAATATTTATTATGTTATTGATAAAGGGAAAACGCTCACGTATTTATTAGATAATTTTGACAAAGTTCCTCATTGTGATTGGAGAGCCCTCCAGTTTATTGCCATTGAGTCCATAGTGGACGATGTCTGATCCAATAATATTATTTATTTGAAGCGGTTACGTAGAGAGCAGTATTGGATCTACACGACAAACTAAGTACCTGTGGGGATCCAACAAGGTTATCGATCCGTTTTTGAAGTAATCTCTCTATCTCCCCTCTTGGGAACGTCTCAGGGACTTTGCACCGTGTGCTAGTTGCAGTATAATGTATCTTTGCGTGTTGTACGCTTTATCTACATTACAGCAGTATTGGTATTGTAGCTTCACTGTATATCCTTAGTGTATTTTGTTATTGTGTTACTAGGTCCTGTAAAATTGAGTGGCCAATGAGCCCACTTATCCCTCCCCCCCTGCACATCACATAATGTTCTAACACATTAATATTTGTATTCACTGTTTTATTCTGTAATGGGGGGATTTTAATTATTGTATTATTCCATGTAGGTGCTCCTTTTTATGGCACAGGTGATAGGGAGAGTCCTGTTTTAGGATCCCAAGTCCATTGCATCTTTCCCGGACATGTTAAGTCAGGCATTATCCAATCGCTGTGCACTTGTGATTATAAATGTATGGGGAGTATTTTAGTGACGCCCCCCCCCCCCTGATGAAGCGCGGTATTGTGCGAAACGCGCCTTCACGTTCCACGACGTACACGCCGGTTCAGGTGCTCATTGCCCGCATGCCCTGCAGTTCCCTGTTCTCACTGAGGTAAGCAGACGGGATTCAGCCACGGAGCGCGGCCACGCTCATCACCGCAAGTCCGGAATTGTGGGCTTGTCCCGTGGCTAGTCTTTGCATTAACCCCTGGTGCGGTTTGTCTTTTGTTGGCGTTTGACAGATATACACACACACACAGTATATAGACAAAGTGCATACACACAGTATATATATATGTTCTCACCTGTGAAGCTCCAGCATACTGTCCAATCCTAGCGGCTCCATCAGGACGCTCTGTCACTACAGCCCTAATCCTGTCTGTCTCTCCTACCCGCGAGGTCTCCTAGGGGGGGTGAGGGTCTCGTCGCTCTCTCTGGTCTCTCTCCCTTGTGAGGTCTCCCTCTCTATTTCTGCATGTCTCTCTGCCCCTCTCTCGGGGTCCGTCTCTTCCCTTTCTCGGTGCCCTCTTTGGCTGTCTCTCCCTGGCTGTCTCTCTCTCCACCTCTCTCAGACACACTCTCTCCCCCTTGTTGTCTCTCTCCCTCCCTCTGTTTCCTTGGCTGTCTCTTTCCCTGACTGTCTCTCCCCCTCCCTCGCTCTCTTTCCCTGACTTTCTCTGTCTCTCGCTGTCTCTCGCTCCCTCTTTCCCTGGCTGTCTCACTCTCTCTCCCTGGCTGTCTCTCCCCTGGCTGTCTCACTCTCTCTCCCTGGCTGTCTCACTCTCTCTCCCTGGCTGTCTCTCTCTCCACCTCTCTCAGACACACTCTCTCCCCCTTGTTGTCTCTCTCTCGCTGTCTCTCTCTCCCTGGCTGTCTCACTCTCTCTCCCTGGCTGTCTCACTCTCTCTCCCTGGCTGTCTCACTCTCTCTCCCTGGCTGTCTCACTCTCTCTCCCTGGCAGTCTCACTCTCTCTCCCTGGCTGTCTCACTCTCTCTCCCTGGCTGTCTCTCTCTCCACCTCTCTCAGACACACTCTCTCCCCCTTGTTGTCTCTCTCTCGCTGTCTCTCTCTCCCTGGCTGTCTCACTCTCTCTCCCTGGCTGTCTCACTCTCTCTCCCTGGCTGTCTCACTCTCTCTCCCTGGCTGTCTCACTCTCTCTCCCTGGCAGTCTCACTCTCTCTCCCTGGCAGTCTCACTCTCTCTCTCCCTGGCTGTCTCTCCCCGGCTGTCTCTCCCCCTGGCTGTCTCACTCTCTCTCCCTGGCTGGCTGTCTCACTCTCTCTCCCTGGCTGTCTCTCCCTGGCTGTCTCACTCTCTCTCCCTGGCTGTCTCTCCCCCTGGCTGTCTCACTCTCTCTTCGTGGCTGTCTCCCCCTGGCTGTCTCACTCTCTCTTCGTGGCTGTCTCTCCCCTTGGCAGTCTCACTCTCCCCCTCTCTCAGAAGCCGCCATGCTCCTCTCGCTGACGTGTGTAGCCCTAATAGGTGACGCGGAGCACGCTGGGACTTGTAGTCTCCTAATTCCTGACATCTCAAAGGCGGCACTGCCTTTGAAAACTACATCTCCCGGAGTTCCCCGCGGCGTGACCACTTCCGCCTAACCTACAGACCCTAACGCAGACGGGCCTCACTGGCCTATGACGCAACCATGTGACAGGAAAGGTGCTCCCCGGCGGCCATCTTTGAGTTGGGCGAGCTGCTCATTGATAAAGACTGGCAGGTACTGGCAGGAGCCTGAAGCCTGGCACCTCTGTCATTATAATAATCATCATCATCATTATTATTATTATTATTATTATTATTATTATTACTGTGCATTATATCATTATCATCATTAGCAATATAATTATTACTATTATCAATGTTGTTATTATTATTAGCAATATAATTATTACTATTATCAATGTTATTATTATCAATATTGTAATAATAATTATTATAATATCACCAATATTATTATTATTATAATTATTACTGTTCATCATATCATTATCATCATTAGCAATATAATTATTACTATTATCAATATTATTATTATAATTATTACTATGCATCATATCATTATCATCATTAGCAATATAATTATTACTATTATCAATGTTATTATTATTATTATAATTATTATTGTGTATCATATCATTATCATCATTAGCATAATATATATTATCTTTAACTGTGCATGCAATGTCTTGTATATAATGTATACCCTGTTCATTATGTAACTGTATTTGTAACCATGTATTATTTGTTTTACTCTGTGCCCAGGACATACTTGAAAACGAGAGGTAACTCTCACTGTATTACTGCCTGGTAAAATATTTTATAAATAAAATAATATAATTATTACTATTATCAATGTTGTCGGTATTAATATCAAAATCAACATTATATAATCACCAATGTTATTATTATTATTAATATTGTGTAACACGAGTCCCCCTCCTCCCCCCCCCCCCCCCCACACCCTCACTTAGGGACCAGTGTGTGGAGGTGAGCGCATTACCTGATTTGTTCTTCACCTGTTGGTTCGCAGGAGGTCTGAGTGGTCTGCTTGTTGTTATGAGACAGGACTGGCTCGCACAAGGCTCTGGGTTCTTCACAATGGTGTCAGCGCCTCCAGTAGTGATGGATCCCACAAAATGCAGGCGTCAGCCCCCATCACTACACACTTCTCCCCAGCCCAGGAGCTGAAACCTCAGGCTGAGGTATCTTTGCAGGATCTTTATTCACAGCATCATACAGCATCTTTAGCAGCATAATCTTCTGCATATGTCCAAGGACTTCTGGACGATGCTTTGTCTCTCCACTGCTCTGCTCCAGGTGGTCTTAGGCTAGCCAGCCAAAGTGAGCAAGCTTACCCCGCCATGGGGAAGACTCACAGCTCCCACCATCACCTCACCCTCCTTCACACTAGGTGGGGATCAGAGAGGGACACACTCCCCTCCTTACTTCAGGAGGAGCTCAGAGGAACTCTCTGTCTACCTCCTCACACCCTGAGGTGCAGTGGCAGACTGTGACGATGGGGAGGATTTGGCCCGGGATTAAAGGGGTTACAACCCCATTTGGCCACCCTCTACTCTCATCAGGGAAGCAAGGGGTTAACTGGACTGAGGTCCAGTAATGAGTTTTACCTTGCTTCAATATCCAAATGTTTAATTCCCCTGTATAAATGTATTGTATCTGGGCTTCAAAAGGCTTGATTGAAGTTGGGTGTGAAAAGTAGCGCCAGGTGACAAATGTTCACTACACAGGGGTAGAGGGGGCTTGGTGTATGTTAACATATATTGCTAGAGACAGCTAGACCCAGGCTGGGGCATTGGGTGTGAAATATAGCACCAGGTGAAAAATGTCCACTACCCAGGGGTCCCTGCTTCAAAGGATGTATTGATGGGGGCCAGGGGTGCGGTTACCAAGGGGATATCAGAATGAGTGACCGTATTAAATATAAGAATATTATGAGTCCTCGGCTGAACGTGCTAAGAGTTACATAGGTGTATTCGTGGGACCGAGCCCCAACTAACAAACACCTGATGTTTAGCCGGTTCTAATATCTCTCTTAATTTTAATATTACACGGTAATATTTAGTCTCGTTGGGAGCGTCATGCGTGACGGAATGTATTAATATGTCTCGCGTGCCGGTAAGTATTACTGAACTAAAGTTATGAAGTTATTTAGATAGGGAAAAGCAGTTTTTAAACGTCGTGGGGTGGGAGGAGTTTTACTCTGAGGAAAACTGTCAACTTCACCACTGATTTATGAGAGGGGCTGGGTTTAGGTTGTGTTCAAAGGGAAATAATTGTATAAGAACCAGGCTCAGCCTATGGCTATTGTCTTCATGTATGGTCTTTCATGGCTTTTCGTGTCTTGGGTTTATGAAGATTGCTGTATGAACTGCCCGTCCAGATGTGACTGTTTCATAATTTCCAACTTTAAGTAAGTGTCCATATTTTGCCTGTTATTTGTATATCTTGTGTGTTCACCTTTATCAAGGAATAAATTATATTTTATCATATCTAAGTCTCGTACCAGTTCAACCCAGTTATATATATTTTTCGTGTATTATTAATAGCCTGTTACAAAGCTCCCGTCACACAGACTCCCCTCTAACTTTAGGAGATGGGTAGAAAAGGAACCCAAGTGTAGCACTTGAACTCACCCTCTGGTGATTAGTGTAATAGTTCAAACGTAATCTTTATTAATCAGCAACCAAAATAAAATATAGGGTATTAAAACGACAAACTGAAGGTGTACGTAGGATCCAAATACTGATAGCCGTGTTGGCTCAGGATCCTAAATAGTAGTGTGTAAATAGGATAATACTAATACCACACTAGACAACAGTCCTTGTAGAGGATCTGTAAGTGAGTGGAATCATACAGGGAATTCCCATGAGTAAGATTGCATCAACTGTAAATCACTATGGCAAGTAACTAAATAAACCAAGATGTAACAATAGAGATGGTTGGATTTACAGTGGCTGGTACATACTTATGGTGTCCATTTTATAATATACTGGGTATACCATTGTAGCCCCTGTAAGTAAGAGCGGGCTACTTCTCCTTCTCCTACTGGTGTAAGCCCTGGTAAGGGCAGGCGCCAGTACTAACCATGGGTTTTCCCCCCTCACCAAGACCTGCCTTCTTTGATAGAGGTAGGCCCCCTGACTCTGTGCAGGCCTAGACAGAGGGGAGGTTCTGCTGACATCATAAGGGGCAGGGCTGTATCTATTTAGTGGGCTGTCCTGTGTGTGTGGTGTCAGTTCTGAGTTGAGTTCTGTGCGGATGCGAAGAGTGCTGAGAGAGAGAGAGAGATGACCCTGTGACAGCTGAGCGTTCAGCTGGTCAATCTGTGGAATTCTGTCCTGGGAGCTGAGGAGTGACGTGCTGGTCTGAAGTGGAGTAGGACCCAGCAAGCAATGACTGCGCTGAGAGACCAAGTGTAGAGTGAGAACAGTGTGTGGAAGAGACACTCAGAGCCCTATGAGTTTGGAGAGTGAGGAGCAGCTATAGTGGACCAATGCCCCTCACCCTGCTATGGGGGTGAGGGGGAGAATCAATCCCCACCCAGAGGATACCCTCTGAGGTGGGCATAGGGGTATTGAGGCCCCCCACAGACCATCCTGCTGGGAAGCCTACTTGGAGGGAAGGAGAGGAGAGAACCGGCCTGTACATGGGGGAGCATTGCTTCCTATGTACTGCTGACTTTGTACAAACTGCTGTGTGCTACCTCATCGTGTTATAAGACAATAAAGACATTGTTGCTATTTTACCACAAGACTGTGTGTGAGTTCTGGAGCATTCATCCTGGGACCAAGGTTCTTTCTCTATAAGGGTCCTACCCCACATCCCTGGGGAATTATAGAGAATGGAGGCGCTGCATCACTAAGAGAATGGAGGCAACTACCCCAGAAGCCTGGTCCTGTATCCCCACCATCACCGCGGGAGACTCAGGCCCTCCTGTTACCGGCAGGTATGCACCACCAATATACATGTAGTCAGCCCTCACTACACCCTAGATATGCCATCTGTGTCTGGGGGGGGGGGGGAAACATGGGTTACAAGTACAAATATGTTGTACAGTTAGATAGAGAGACAGGAAAAACTAGGACCTATCACATCAATATGCTTAAGGAGTATTTTGTACCGAGTGTGGCATCAGTGCTGGCTATCTGTAGCCCACCGATGGGGACCTGGCGAGCAATGCTCTGCCTGACCTCCTAGGGGAATCTAGGCAGGGGGGCACAATAGAGCAGGTAGACATAAGATCCCAGCTCAGCACACAGCAGAAGGTACAGGTGAGAGCTATGCTAGAGCAGTATAGGGTTCTGTTCATGGACAAGCCACGCAGAACACATATCACTGATCACCCTGTGCTCACCGGTGATCTGAGACCTCTGCATAAGCATGGCTATCGGGCATCAGCAGAGGTGAAGGGCAGTATAGAGAGGGAAGTAGAGGAGATGCTGGCTCTAGGGGTAATTGTACTGTACCAGAGCCCTTGGGCTTGTCCGGTAGTCCTAGTACCTAAGAAGGGTGGGACTACCCGCTTTTGTGTGGACTACCGGCAGCTCAATGCTCAGACGGTGTCAGATGCCTACCCCATGCCCCGGATGGATGAGTTGCTAGATGAGCTTGTGGGGGGCAAAATAACATGGATCTGAGCAAAGGGTATTGGCAGATCCTGCTGACCCAGGAGGCTAGGGAGAAGTCATCATTCATTACTCCGAGTGGCCTCTATGAATTTCTTGTGATGCAATTTGGGGTAAAGAATGCCCCGGCTACCTTCCAACGCCTGGTCAATAGGTTACTGGAAGGGATGCATGGTTTCGCAAGGGCATACCTGGACGACATAGCAGTATTTAGCGGGACGTGGGACAGTCACCTAGTTCATATAGCAGCGGTGCTAAACAGAATTAGGGAAGCAGGGCTCACATTGAAACCCACCAAGTGTTTAGTGGGTATGGCAGAGGTTTTGTACCTAGGGCACAGGGTGGGTGGAAGGCATCTCAAACCTGAACCAGCTAAGGTTGAGGCTATAGTACAGTGGCCAGTTCCCAAAACTAAGAAGCAGGTTATGGCTTTTTTAGGCACCGCTTGGTGTCACGAGAGACCAGGTTTATTAACACCTTTTTATACCGGGATCATATGATTGAGCAAAGCAAAGAGGTACAATAAATGGTAATTTATTTCAGGAAAAGACATACACACAATGTAACACAATTTACAGGGTTAACACACTTACTGGGAACGGGGCTAACGAATAAATCTATCCTCTAAACGAAATTCACAAAAGTGACTTCAGTTGGAGCCCTTTCCAATGGCCGGGAGGTACTCACGAAACTCCTGGCACTGATTTCGGCGCAATGCCAGACGCGACCGCTACGTTCTTCACAAGTGGGACTTAGATTAATTCTTGAGTCAAACTCGTTTAAGCCGGCTCGTGTCTATTCTGTACAGAGCATCTTTGAATTTGCCGCTGTTGGTTTGGCGCTTGGAATCTGCGCTCCTCATTGGCTGCAAGGTTTCTTATGGGTTTCAGCATCCCATTCACAAACCTCTACAGCCTATCAGAGCGTGGGAATTCTCCTGCCAGCCGATCACCGATTTGCCGGTATTGTAAAGCCGGGTGGGCACCTTTTTTCAGTCTGTAAAGGGGCATGCGCCAACCTGGCACCTCTGCCTCTTTGCATACTGAGCTCTGGCAAATGGTGGCCGGATAGCCCTGTGTTAGCCCAGGATGCGGGTACTCAAGCAGAACTGCAGTACTCCTCCTTTTCTAACACCTTGGCATCTCTGAGGCTTTCAAGGTAGAACTCCGGACAGACCCATAGGCACCAAGCTTGGTAGCCATCTGGTCTCTTGGAATCCATGACTTGGAAATCCCTCAGTTCATTTACATATTTCAGTACATATACCTATTAAATAGGTATCTTTTTTTTTTATGTAACAATTTTTTTATTGGTCACAATCAAAGATAATTTTACATACAATAGTGTCGTGGGCCCACAACATTTCTGCTCGTTACTTTCAGAGAAGGACCAATAACAGTTTTCCGTTTTCAGTAGGAAAAAGAGTAAGGGGAAGAGGAGGGGGAGACAAACATGGGGAGGGGGGGGGGGGTATGTGGGTTTGCCCAGAGGTGTCCCGGTGTGGCTCTCCAGTTGTTTGGGGGTAGTTGCCTGACCTAGGTGCTTTGAATTTTTGGGGTTTATCTCTCAATCCAGGGGTCCCATGTGTTCCAGAACTGGGGCATTTTTTTTTGGAGAATGGCCGTAAGCTTCTCCATGGTCATGACCTCATTAACCCTTCTCACTACTGTGGCTCTCGAGGGGGCCTTAATCTGTTTCCAGGCTGCCGCTATAGAGCATCTGGCCGCTGTCAGCATGGCCCTGATCAGCCGGGACATTGGTGGGGGGAGGTCGTCAATGGGTTTGCTCCGCACCATGGTCAGAGGGTCAAGGGGGAGGGGGATTCCAGTGATCTCGTGGATAAGTGTCTGGATCTTGGTCCAGAACTTCTGGATCTCCGGACATGACCACCAAATGTGGGCCATGTCTCCCTTTTGACCACATCCCCTCCAGCACAGGTCCAGTGTGCCGGGGTAGACCTGGCTCAACCTAGCCGGGGTCAGGTACCACTGGAATATAATTTTGTAGATGTTTTCTTTTATTGTTGTACAAATTGAGGTTTTAGGGGCTTGCTCCCAAATATCCGCCCAGTCTTCCAGGTCTATTGGGAGACCTAGTGTTTCGGGGGGTCTGATGACGGTTCCGTGCTTTTGTATATCTGTGATATCAGGCCTCTCTGGTATATGTCTTTGAGACATAGGGTTTCAAATCGGGTCAGCGGGGGGAATTTGGAGGTTGAGGACAGTGAGTGTAGGAATTGCCTAAGTTGTAGATATTTAAATAGATGAAGGTCTTGGATCTGGAATTTGTTCTTTAATGCCTGAAAGGTTAGGATCTCTCTCTTCTGCAGTAGATCAGCAATCATCCTAATGTTGTGACCCTGGAATTGGTCAAATTGTCTTGTGGAACACCCTGGTGGGAAGTTGGGGTTCCCAAAGAGTGGGGTGAGCTGGGAGGGGGAAGCTAGCAGACCATACTTCCCTTTGCTTTTGAGCCATGCGTCCCATGTGCATCTCATTGCTCCGAGGCCGAACCTCTGTGGCCCACTCCCTCTCCCTCCTGTGGTCTAGAGTGCCACTTGGATGGAGTGAGGCTGTGCGTAATGTGACTCTATTGCGAGCCAACAGGCTGCGGCTGGGTCGCAATTCCAAACTACAGCCTGCTTCAATTGTGCTGCGAGGTAATATCTGACTAAGTCGGGGACCCCCATGCCTCCTCTTGCTCTTGAGGAGAGCATCACTGACCTTGGGACCCTAGGTCTCTTATCGTTCCAAATGAATTGAAGTATTAGTGACTGGATGTTCTTTAGAGCCGGGCGTGGCACTACGATGGGGAGGGTTTGGAAGTAATATAGTAACCGTGGGAGGACGTTCATTTTTACGGACACTATTCTTCTGAACCAGGAAATTTGGTGTTTTTGCCATGTTTCCAAGTCTTTTTTAATCTGATCAAATAGGGGGGGGGGGGTAATTGTGTTGATAAAGGGAGTTATACGAGTTTGAAATTTTGACCCCCAGATATTTTATATAGGTGGAGCTCCACTTGTATTTGTAGTGGGCTTGGATAAGTTTCCACGTCTGGGGTGGAAGGGAGATATTTAGGGCTTCCGATTTGTCTATGTTGACCTTATAGTCTGAGACCTGCCCAAATTGAGTCAGATGCCTTTGAAGGCTAGGAAGGGAGGAAAGGGGGTCACCGAGGGTCAGAATCACATCGTCCGCGAATAGGGAAATTTTGTACTCTCGGTCCGCAATTTGGATCCCCTTGATACTTTTTTCGGCTCTAATTTTGGCCGCTAGAGGTTCAATGGTTAGGGCAAATAACAAGGGGGAAAGCGGGCAGCCCTGTCTGGTCCCGTTCCTGATTTTTATTGGATCCGAGAAGCCGCCTGATAGTTTGACATACGCTGTTGGGTTTTGATAGAGGGCTCTCACTCCCTCTAGGAAAGGGCCACTGAAGCCGAACCTCAGCATTGTTTGGTCTAAAAAAGACCATTTGATTATGTCGAACGCTTTTTCAGCGTCGAGGCTCAGAATCATTGCTTTGGAACCGGTGAGATGCACATGGTCTATTATGTCCACAATTTTGCGGGTGTTGTCGGAGGCCTGTCTTCCTGACACAAAACCTACTTGATCTATGTGTATGAGTCTAGGGAGAATTGGATTTAGCCTGTTTGCCAAGATCTTACTGTAGATTTTGAGATCGGTATTTAACAGGGAGATGGGCCTATAGTTACCGCAGAGGAGCGGGTCTCTACCCTCCTCATTATAGCCAGATTTGCCGCTGTAATCGTAGCGGGGATTGGTTCCCCTTGGAGGAAGGAGTTATACATATCTAATAGGTATGGGGAGAGGATTGGCATAAACATTTTATAATAGGAGTTTGAGAAGCCGTCTGGGCCCGGGGTTTTGGCTAATTTGAGTGATTTAATGGCTCCAGATAGTTCCTCTTGGGAGACATTTTTATTTAACTTATCTACCTCTTCCTGGGATAGGGTGGGCAGGTTACATTGCTCTAGATATTGTGAGATAGTGTTAAGGCTAACCGGGTCCTGGGTGGGGGGTGAAGGTTGTAAAGGTCCGAGTAAAAGTCTGCAAATTCCTGTGCTATCTCTTTTTCTATGTATGTGGTCTGTCCGTGTCGTGTCTGTATGTGGGCTATCTGAGATGTGACTCTCGTGCCCCTGAGTTTTGAGGCTAGAAGCCTGTCAGCTTTATTGCCTTTATCGAAGAATTTTTGCTTCGACCACCTTAGCGCCTTCTCTACTTCCTCGAGTTGGGTCTGTTTGAGGGCAGATCTCGCTAGATTTAGTTGTTTAAGCGTTTTTGTAGATGCCGTGGTTTTATGCTGCTGTTCTAGCTTGGTGATCTTGTCTAAGATCTCTTTTTGGAGCTTGAGTTTAATTTTCTTTTTGTGTGATGTGATTGAAATCAGGTCTCCTCTGATGGAGGCTTTATGGGCCTCCCAGAGCATGGCTGGGGCGGAGACTGAACCTGCATTAATTTGAAAGAACATTGATAGCTTTTGGCGGAGTACCATTTCTGTGTCAGGGCAGTTTAACATGGAATCATTTAACTTCCATCTGTATTGGGTGTTTTTCACAAAGGGTATGGATAGGGTAAGTTCAATTGGTGCATGGTCGGACCAGGTGATTGGGCCTATGTTTGACTGGGAGGACGCCTGGAAGATGTTGCTAGTACCTAGAAAATAATCGATCCTCGAGTAGGACTGATGAGGGGTGGAGAAGAAGGTATAGTCCCTCTGACCCTGGTGCTGAGCTCTCCATATATCCACTAGTGAGTATTCCTCCATGATGTCACTAAATTTCTTAGCTTTCTTATGGGATTGGATGGTATATGGAGTGGGAGAGGATGGGAGGAGGTTGGGGGCAGGGTTCGATTTGTCTAGTGCGTGTGAGGCCACCATGTTAAAGTCACCTCCGATAATCAGAGATGAGAAGGACTGCTGTTCTAGGGATTGGAGGAGTGTTCTTAGGAAGGGGAGTTGGTTGTCATTGGGGCGTAGACGTTTACAAGTGTGATTGGGGTGCCAGACAGGGTGCCCTGTAGTATCAGGAACCGACCATCGGGGTCTGGGAGTGACTTGGATAAAACAAGAGGGACGCTATTCCGTATAAGGATGGCTACTCCTCTTTTTTTGCTTGGCGAGGATGCAAAATATGCCTGGGGGAATACGCTTTTGAATGTGTTGGGTGGGGTTGGGGAATTGAAGTGAGTCTCTTGGATGAGGACAATGTCTCCCTTTGATTTCTTTAGGTCCTGAAGGAGTAGCTTCCTCTTTATTACTGAATTGAGTCCTTTGACGTTAAGCGAGATTAATTTAATGGAAGACATTGTCCCATGGGGGGTATTCCCAGAGCTCCAGGCTCTGATGCTCTTGGATTTCCCATGACAAGAGCTTGTTCTTCAGGCCTAGGACGAAGGTCCCTAATCGGTGTGGCTGGGAAGGGATAGGACGTCTCTGGGCACCGGATTGGGGGGGGGGGGGAGGGTGGACACATAGGGGAAGAAAAGAACATAGGGGCCTTTGTCAGGCCCAAAAAGAGAAACCTTTCTCACGGCAGTGAGAAAGGAGGCGGGGTCAAACACCCCTGGAGATCCTTCCAGGACACCAAGCTTGGAATGGGAGAGAGAACCAGGTATATGGTCCGACTCCCTCCGTGTCCTCGAACATACTATGCTTAATGGAGACTCCCAGTAAAATGAGGGGAAAGCTGCCTCCCGTCTAAATTTGCAGTGCAGTGTGGCCTTTGGGTCTTGTGGTCTGAAGGGCATGGGGCTAACGGAGCGGGGGGGGGGGGGGGGAAGGGAGGTGGGGGGGGGTAGAGGGAAGGAGGGGGGAGAGAAGAAACGAGGAAGAACCTGTGTGCATACATGTAAAGCATTTCTTTCCACAGTTGTTGTTTTGTTGATATAGTCTAATCAGGTTATTACTCTAAACATTTCAGCGTCTTTCTAGTCCCACAATAGTTGTATACATCCTCAGAATACCTTCTACTGTATGGGACTCATCAGTGACATATTCCTGTGCCTCTTTGAGTGGGGGAGGGGGAAGAGGGGGGGGTAGTTATGCTTTCTGACTGCTTTGTCATATTTTAGTGGTATATTCTACTCTCGTAGAGTACTCTTTAATTTGATTTGTAGGGGGGGGTCGAGGGTGGGGGGGAAGGGGAGGGGAGAGGGGCAGGGGGTGGGTGGGAGGGGGATGGTTGCCTTTTTTTTTTTTTTTTTTTTTTAAGCCTTCATTACATTTCCTTACTCTTCACTTCGGCTGCCCTGGGGGGGGGAGGGAGGGAGTGGGGGTAAGGTTTTGGAGGCTGCGTTACCCTTTCTGTTGGTTGGGGAGGGGGGGGAGAAAAAGGGGAGGGGAAGAGGGGGGAGGGCAAAGGGGAGGGGTCTATACCACAACATTTTTAACATAGATGTAAGCATTTTCATACATGAGATTGATAGGTTCTCTGTGCGTCCTGTCACGTGATATTTGTCCTGGGTTTTGCCTCCCTTTGGCGGGGCGGTGGATAGTAGGTGGGGGGGAGGGCTGGGGGGTAGGGGGGTGGTGTGTGGGGGGGGGGGGCTACTGGTTTGCTCGCAATTTCCGGGGTAAATAGTTCTTCTTTTGGATTGTATAGGAGCTGGCGTGTCGATGGGGACCGAGGTCCGGGCCCCTCTGGGGGGGAGGGGGGTTGGGGGTTACAGGGGAACGAAGAGGGGGGGAAGGGGGTATGGGGCAGTGGTGATGGCAGAGGGGCGGGGGTAGGAGTAGACTGGTGGCATATCGGGGTCAGGGGGAAAAAGGTGGATCCAACCTGATTGTTGCGGAGCCCCCTTGGGTTAGGGATATAGTCTGCATAGTCCTCTTTGGTAGCCAGGATTTTCTCTCGGGGGGGCTGTACCACGATCGCCGGGGTTGGAGGCCCCAGGTTGGGGTCATCACCCTCCGACTCCGGCTCTGGTAGGCGGTGGGAGGAAGAGGGGGGGGGGTCAGGAGGGGCAGGTAGGGGAGGGGGGGGGATTCAGGACGGGGGTGGGTCGAGGGAGGGGGGAGTGGTTAGGGGGGAGGGGAGAGGGTTGGGGGGGGGGGTGGGAGAAGAGGCAGGGGGGGGAATGAGGGGAGAAGAGGGTTGTGGTGGGGGGGGAATGAAGGTTAGTGGAGGGGGGTCTTGGCTGAGTTCAAGACGACAGTGTGCTGGGGGATCTGTTGCTGATTGTCTCTGCGTTTCCCCGCTGGGAATGCGGCGGCAGTTGCCGAGATTGGAGGTAGTAGGAACATCAGGTAGATGGGTGGACTTGGCCTCTCTTCGGGGGGGGGGGGGTTCCTCTGGCGGTCTTCCTCAAGTCCTCGTCAGCCCTCGGCGGGTCCGCCGCGGGAGTGAGGGCTGTAGGCAGGTTTCGGTGGGGAGCTGGCACTCTCGGCCCGTAGCAGGAGATGAGTTTAGTTGGCTCGTGTTGCTTCTGACTCGCCAGCCGTTCCGAAGCACGGGGGGTCTCAGAGGAGGCGGGTTTGTTGGCCGCTCTTGGGGGAGGCTGTGTGGTTTGTGGAGAGGGTATTCCGAGAGCCTTAAGGAAGTCCTGGATATCCTCTGGGTCCATAATGGTTAGGAAGCGTCCATTTCTGGGGACCACCAGTTTGAAGGGGAATCCCCATCTATAGCGGATGCCTTGAGACCTCAGTATAGTAGTTAAGGGTTTCATGTCTTTGCGTTTGTTGATTGTGTAAGCGGATAGGTCAGCAAAGATCTGCAGGGTGTCTTCTCCTATTTTGATGTCACCCACCCCTCTGCTAGCCGTCATGATTCGGTCCTTTGCGGTTTAGGTATGCATTTTGACTATGATGTCTCTGCGGCGGTTGGGGTCTGGGGATTTGGGACCCAGGGCACGATGGGCGCGGTCCATAAGTAGCTCGTGCTCCTGCAGATCCGGGACCAGCTTCAGGAAAATCTTGTTCAGGTAAGCTTGTACGGCGTCCGGCAGGATTGTTTCTGGCACATTTCTGATGCGGATGTTTTGTCTCCTTTGTCTATTTTCCTGGTCGTCGAAGGCGTCCCTTAGCTCGTTCACAAGGTTACCAAGCCTGTTCACCTCGTCCTCTGTTGTCGATTGAGTGTGGCAGACCTCCTCTACCTTTGCTTCTAGTGTGTCAGCGCGTGCGGTCAGGTTATCTACGTCAGATCTGAGGCCTTCTATGGCTGAAGCCAAATCTTCCTGGAACCCCCGTCTGATTTTATTAAATAGGGCCTCAAAGAAGTCTTTGTGCAGTCCGTGTTCAGGCAGTTCAAATTGGGTCTGCTCCGCACTGGTCCCGGCGTGGTCGGGGTCCGCGACGCCCTCGTGGGTCTCGGCGGCCGGCTCCATCTGGCGTTGCGCGGGTGCAAAGAACTTAGTGACCGTGTTTTGGGTCCGCTTGTTCTTTGGCAGCATTGCGCCTTCTTTGGGGGACGTCTCCGGAGGTCTGGCAATCCCCACTTTATTATTTTTATTCCCTTTTATTTGAGGGGGGGGGGAGGTGTGAGAGTGTTGCGGAGCTTCTGGGGTGCTTCTGGAGCTGCTGAGTAGTTATTTATTTATTTGGTTCAACGCTGTGTTGCTGGGGAGGTAGGGGGTTGTGGCACACTGAGGCTCAGGCAGCAGTTGGAAGTTGATGGTTGAGACAGGCAGCTGTATACCCCTTTAAGGGGAGATGGTGCCTCAGCGGAGTCTTCCTTTAAGATGGCCGCTTCCTCTCCTGCCGCCACGTGGTGGGACTCGCAGTTCCTGCAGTTCCTGCAGCCAGGGGGTACTCTCCCCTGCCGGGATCGCCTGATGGGGGTATGTATATTTATTTAATTTATTCTGGGGGAGGGGGGCAAGCGGGGATCGGGACCACAGCGGAGAGATGCTGACGCTGCTCCGGCTTCCCCTCGGGGCCGCAGGAGGCTGCTACGGGCGCTCTTCAAAGGCAGCGCGCGCAGGGGGGGATCCCCAAGCCCCGCAGTTAGAGCGGACTCCGCGGGACACTCGGAGCTTAGCCCCGTCGCCTCTCCTACCTCCCACACCGCTCCTTCAGGCGTTTCCTCTGACTTTTTCCCGCGAGTCAGGGGGGGACTTCTACCGGGGGTTGGGGCTCACAGGAGGCCTCCCAGAGCGCTGGCAACACCTCTCCAAATCGCCGGAAAAGGTACTTCTTGTGCCCAGCTGGTCTTAGGGGTTCAGGACTGTAGGGTTTCGGGGGGATTTGTTTATTTAATTGCTATTTTTATGGGTTATACGTTGGAGGGGCCCTGGAGCCAGTCTCTCAGGCAGCCTTGACGTCTTGATCCTCTTGACGTCACAGGAAGTCCTCAAATATACCTCTTTTAATAAAATATACGGTGTCCTGTCTTCTATGTGATAAAATATATACGTCCCTGTTCTGGTGTCAGGGATGGATTGAGAGTATATAATATATACGTCCCTGTTCTGGTGTCAGGGTTGGAGTGAGGTTGATATATTGCCTTCAATCACTAGCCTCATACTTGGCACACTTTAGAAAATAACTTTTAACTTTGTTCACACACGAAATCACTCAGCTTTATCACTTAGCTGGAGCACCCCCTGAACCCCTATTCCAGGTCCAGGGTACCTGGGCATGTATCTGGGTACCCCTCCTTGTACTAGGGACCCCATGTTATACTAGGAACCCACGTGTATGATTGCAGGTATACATAAACCCCTTCATGCCCGTTTACCTTGCCTAGAAGATGTTGCAGCAGGAATCCATACGTCAGAACATCCCCTCTGTTTTCTCCTCCCATCCTACACCTCTTCCTAACTCTCCTCCTGCCTTCCTTGACTCTTTTTCCACTGTCTCAGAGCAGGATGTGTCGCTGTTGATCGCCTCTTCTCCCTCTACCACTTGCCCTCTTGACCCCATTCCCTCCCATCTCCTAAAACATCTTGTTCCTACTATAACCCCTACGCTCACACACATTTTTAACTCCTCCCTCTGCTCTGGAAACTTTCCATCCTCCTTCAAACATGCAACAGTCATACCATTACTCAAAAACAGCAAGCTTGACCCTACCTGTCTTTCTAACTATCGACCTGTCTCCCTCCTGCCTTTTGCCTCTAAACTCCTTGAACGTCTTGTATTCTCTCGCTTCCTCCATTTTCTCATCACCTATTCTCTCCTAGACCCTCTACAATCTGGCTTCCGCACTGCTCACTCCACGGAAACAGCCCTCACTAAAATAACTGATGACCTCTATGCTGCCAAAGAAATAGGTCATTACACTCTGCTCATATTACTCGACCTCTCTGCTGCATTTGACACCATGGACCACCCTCTTCTCCTTCACATTCTCCATACTCTAGGTATTCGGAACAAAGCTCTATCCTGGATCTCCTCTTACCTCTCCCAACGTGTCTCTTCTGCTAACACCTCCTCCTCCTCTATTGATCTCTCCGCAATATAACAAAGATACGCCCTTTCCTCTGTTGCTCGACTGCTAAAACTCTGACTCAGGCCCTCATTCTCTCCCGTCTTGATTACTGTAACCTCCTGCTGTCCTGCCTTCCTGCCTCTCACCTGTCTCCCCTACAATCTATCCTAAATGCTACTGCCAGAATCACTCTACTCTTTCCTAAATCTGTCTCAGCGTCTCCCCTCATGAAGTCCCTCTCCTGGCTTCCGATCAAATCCCGCATCTCACACTCCATTCTTCTCCTCACTTTTAAAGCTTTACACTCTTCTGCCCCTCCTTACATCTCAGCCCTAATTTCTCGTTATGCACCACCCAGACTCTTGCGTTCTTCTCAAGGATGTCTTCTTTCTACCCCCTTTGTATCTAAAGCCCTCTCCCGCCTTAAACCCTTTTCACTGATTGCCCCACACCTCTGGAATGCCCTTCCCCTCAGTACCCGACTAGCACCCTCTCTATCCACCTTTAAGACCCAACTTAAGACACACTTGCTTAAAGAAGCATATGAATAGCACTGTGGATATTCTAGACACATGATACATAAAGCTCGGCCCCCTGCAGATGCACTTACCAGAACTCCCTCCTACTGTCTCTGTATGTTCTCCCTACCTACCAATTAGACTGTAAGCTCCTCGGGGCAGGGACTCCTCTTCCTTAATGTTATTTTATGTCTAAAGCACTTATTCCCATGCTCTGTTACTTATTTGATTACAACATGTATTACTGCTGTGAAGCGCTATGTACATTAATGGCGCTTTATAAATAAAGACATACAATACAATACAAGCAGAGGTCAGAGGCAGGCGGCAGGTAGCATAGTCAGGTAACAAGCAGCGGTCAGAGGCAGGCGGCAGGTAGCATAGTCAGGTAACAAGCAGCGGTCAGAGGCAGGCGGCAGGTAGCATAGTCAGGTAACAAGCAGCGGTCAGAGGCAGGTGGCAGGTAGCATAGTCAGGTAACAAGCAGGGGTCAGAGGCAGGCGGCAGGTAGCATAGTCAGGTAACAAGCAGCGGTCAGAGGCAGGCGGCAGGTAGCGTAGTCAGGTAAAAAGCAGCGGTCAGAGGCAGGCGGCAGGTAGCATAGTCAGGTAACAAGCAGGGGTCAGAGGCAGGTGGCAGATAGCGTAGTCGGGTAACAAGCAGCGGTCAGAGGCAGGCGGCAGGTAGCGCAGTCAGGTAACAAGCAGCGGTCAGAGGCAGGTGGCAGGTAGCATAGTCAGGTAACAAGCAGCGGTCAGAGGCAGGCAGCAGGTAGCGCAGTCAGGTAACAAGCAGCGGTCAGAGGCAGGCGGCAGGTAGCGCAGTCAGGTAACAAGCAGCGGTCAGAGGCAGGCGGCAGGTAGCGCAGTCAGGTAACAAGCAGGGGTCAGAGGCAGGCGGCAGGCAGCACAGTCAGGTAACAAGCAGCGGTCAGAGGCAGGCGGCAGGTAGCGCAGTCAGGTAACAAGCAGGGGTTTGAGGCAGGCGGCAGGCAGCGTAGGCAGGTAACAAGCCTCTGCGTCTCCAACGAGGAAACTGGAACAGGATGATGGCAATAGCTAGCACAGCAGTAACACAGGAACCAAGCGAGAGCTGAGGAACCAGTATAAGCAGGCGAGGGAGGAGCAGGCGAGGGAGGAGCAGGAGAGGGAGGAGCAGGCGAGGGAGGAGCAGGCGAGGGAGGAGCAGGCGAGGGAGGAGCAGGCGAGGGAGAAACAGGCGAGGGAGGAGCAGGCGAGGGAGGAGCAGGCGAGGGAGGAACAGGCGAGGGAGGAACAGGCGAGGGAGGAACAGGCGAGGGAGGAGCAGGCGAGGGAGGAACAGGAAAGGGAGCAGCAGGCGAGGGAGGAACAGGCGAGGGAGGAACAGGAAAGGGAGCAGCAGGCGAGGGAGGTTTAAATATGCGAGGGAGGAGCAGGCGAGGGAGGAGCAGGCGAGGGAGGAGCAGGCGAGGGAGGAACAGGCGAGGGAGGAAGAGGCGAGGGAGGAACAGGCGAGGGAGGAACAAGCGAGGGAGGAAGAGGCGAGGGAGAAACAGGCGAGGGAGGAACAAGCGAGGGAGGAGGCGGTGAGGGAGGAACAGGCGAGGGAGGAACAGGCGAGGGAGGAACAGGCGAGGGAGGGACAGGTGAGGGAGGAGCAGGCGAGGGAGGAACAGGCGAGGGAGGAAGAGGCGAGGGAGGAGCAGGCGAGGGAGGAACAGGCGAGGGAGGAACAGGCGAGGGAGGAACAGGCGAGGGAGGAACAGGCGAGGGAGGAGAAGGCGAGGGAGGAACAGGCGAGGGAGGAGCAGGCGAGGGAGAAACAGGCGAGGGAGGAACAGGCGAGGGAGGAGAAGGCGAGGGAGGAGCAGGCGAGGGAGGAGCAGGCGAGGGAGGAAGAGGCGAGGGAGGAACAGGCGAGGGAGGAACAGGAGAGGGAGGAACAGGCGAGGGAGGAGCAGGCGAGGGAGGAACAGGCGAGGGAGGAACAGGCGAGGGAGGAGCAGGCGAGGGAGGAGCAGGCGAGGGAGGAGCAGGCGAGGGAGGAACAGGCGAGGGAGGAACAGGCGAGGGAGGAGCAGGCGAGGGAGGAGCAGGCGAGGGAGGAGCAGGCGAGGGAGGAACAGGCGAGGGAGGAACAGGCGAGGGAGGAGCAGGCGAGGGAGGAGCAGGCGAGGGAGGAGCAGGCGAGGGAGGAGCAGGCGAGGGAGGAACAGGCGAGGGAGGAGAAGGCGAGGGAGGAACAGGCGAGGGAGGAGCAGGCGAGGGAGGAAGAGGCGAGGGAGGAGCAGGCGAGGGAGGAGCAGGCGAGGGAGGAGCAGGCGAGGGAGGAACAGGCGAGGGAGGAACAGGCGAGGGAGGAGCAGGCGAGGGAGGAGCAGGCGAGGGAGGAGCAGGCGAGGGAGGAACAGGCGAGGGAGGAACAGGCGAGGGAGGAGCAGGCGAGGGAGGAGCAGGCGAGGGAGGAGCAGGCGAGGGAGGAACAGGCGAGGGAGGAGAAGGCGAGGGAGGAACAGGCGAGGGAGGAACAGGCGAGGGAGGAGCAGGCGAGGGAGGAACAGGCGAGGGAGAAACAGGCGAGGGAGGAACAGGCGAGGGAGGAACAGGCGAGGGAGGAGAAGGCGAGGGAGGAGAAGGCGAGGGAGGAACAGGCGAGGGAGGAGAAGGCGAGGGAGGAACAGGCGAGGGAGAAGGCGAGGGAGGTTTAAATAGGCAGGCAGAGAGGGAGCACAGGTGCAGTGGTGTCAGGGTCTGGAATGTTCCTTAGTTTAGCAGCAGCAATCCCGGTGGACAAGTATAGGTACTGCAGGCTAGAACAAGACATTGAGAGTGGCAGCAATCCCGGTGGCCAAGCATGGGTACAGCAGGCTAGAACAAGACATTGAGAGTGGCAGCAATCCCGGTGGCCAAGCATGGGTACTGCAGGCTAGAATATGACACCCCTCCTCGTTTGTAGCAGCTGATTTAGTTTGGCCATTTCTCGTGACGATCACCCGGCAGGGGAAACCCCATCTATATCTTATTTGGTGTTGTCTCAGAATGGCTGTAGTTTCAGCTAAGCTCTGTCTTTTCTCCAGCCAATTTTTGGACGACTTTGCTGTTTTTTTGTAGTTCAAAATTCATAGAAAAATGTTTATAATCTAAAAAAAAAACCTGTTGATTGTTTAAAATTGTTTCATGCTTTTATTGCTTGGTTTAATCATTTATTTCTATTTCTGTTTTGCATGTGCATGTCTGGATCTGGGTAAAGATAATGTGCAGGAAATCCCCCCCCCCCTTCCTCCCCCCTAATACTGCCAGGTAAAACACAGTGCTCCAATCCATAACTTATTATAGTTATAGTTACACTGTATACAGTATAGAGTTACAGTATATACTGTACAGTATATACTGTAGTTATACAATTATATATAGTTAGAAAGTAGTTATAGTCCAATATTGTGAAATACTCAATGCACTAATTCTGGTGACATTTTTTTTCTTTTAAGAGCTGCAGCACTACAGGAAGGGGGGGGGGGAATGTGCAAACTTTTTGTACTGTGTGTATACTGTAGTAACAGTCAGTAATTTTCCCTAATCCCCCCTCTCTCAATGACAAAAGAACTACAGAATGCAATGCAGCCATTACGAAGAAGATAAAGACAAGATTGTAATTTGGAAGAAGAGGCGACCTACTGTATTTTTGTATTATTCCTTTTTCCTTTATTATCCTGTACAAATAAAATGGTTCCTTCTTTAAATTCATCAGAATCAGTTGAACACCCCCACCCGAAATAAAAATTACAATATGCCACCTCATACAGTACAGTATACAGTACAGTAGAATTAAAAAGCAAGTGATTTGAAAGAATGGCAAAAATTGATAACGTATCAAAAACATGCTTCACATAATGGTTTATTAAAATCAGTCCTTTCAATAAGCCCATGTCGAGAAAAAAAAAATGGATGTCTTTTTTTTAATTTTTTCAGACTTGAAATTCACATTGAATGTGAAGTCATTCTCGCCAAATCCCCAAGAAAGATTTACAGTATCACACTCATCCGGGTGTGCAGGATTATACCTGTGCCTGCAGTTCAAAGAGATACACGCATGCGCATAAATGTGATGACACGCATATGCGTTTCAACAAGGTTCCAGTTAGACATACACGCATGCACGGAAAAATATTTTACATTCGGAAGAAGTGACGTTATATTTTTGTATTATTCCTTTTTCCTTTATTATCCTGTACAAATACAACATTTAATTAGTTAAAAATACTTTTTGTTGTGTGTGCTCATATTTGTAATCTTCTACAGTTAGAGAATTTGTGTATGGCTAAGGAGCCTCAGAAAGGACTTCTTTCCCATGTACAGTATACAGTATGTTAATCGTAACGTTAATCTTCAAATTACAATTACAGTACACACACTTGAAGTACTGTACGGCAATAAAAGACAGGTTTACTGTAATTGCTATTAGATTTTTAAGACAACTTGCGATCGCCCACTTGAGTTTCTCGACGGTATTGCAGACAACACTAAAATGCCATTTTCTGCACTCGATAAAAACACTAGTAAATATGTATCTTAAGGTGGTACGGTTAAAAGAAATCACACGCCATGACATGGGTATTCCGAGGTATACACCGCGTGAAATGTTCCAATAACGGTCGCTACATCTGTACCTCTCACTGCCTTCCCTGTACTGTACCTCCCACTGCCTTCCCTGTACTGTACCTCTCACTGCCCCCTGTACTGTACCACTCACTGCCTCCCTGTATTGTACCTCACTGCCCCCTGTACTGTACCTCTCACTTCCTCCCCTGTACTGTACCTCTCACTGCTCCCTGTACTGTACCTCTAACTTCCTCCCCTGTACTGTACCCCTCACTGTACTGTACCTCTTACTTCAACCCTTTCTGTACCACTCACTGCCCCCTGTACTGCACCACTCACTGCTCCCCCTGTACTGTACATCTCACTGCTCTCCCTGTACTGTACCTCACTACCTCCCCTGTACTGTACCCCTCACTTCCCCCTGCACTGTACCTCTCACTGCCCCCTGTACTGTACCCCTCACTGCCCCCTGCACTGTACCTCTCACTGCCCCCTGTACTGTACCCCTCACTGCCCCCTGTACTGTACCTCTCACTGCCCCCCCTGTACTGTACTTCTCACTGCCCCCCCTGTACTGTACCTCTCCCTGCCCCCCGTACTGTACCTCTCACTGCCCCCTGTACTGTATCTTTCAAAGCTCCCCTGTACTGTACCACTCACTGCCTCCCTGTACTGTACCTCTCACTGCCCCCCTGTACTGTACATCTCACTGCTCTCCCTGTACTGTACCTCACTACCTCTCCTGTACTGTACCTCTCACTGTCCCCCTGTACTGTATCTCTCACTTCCCCCGTTCTGTACCACTTACTGCCCCCTGTACTGTACCACTCACTGCTCTCCCTGTACTGTACCTCACTACCTCCCCTGTACTGTACCTCACTGTCCCCCTGCACTGTACCTCACTGCCTCCCCTGTACTGTACCTCTCACTTCCTCCCCTGTACTATACCACTCACTGCCTCCCCTGTACTGTACCTCTCACTGCCCCCTGTACTGTACCTCACGGCCCCTGTACTTTACCTCACTGCCTCCCTCACTGCATCCCCCTGTACTGTACCTCTCATGGCCCCCATGTACTATACCTCTCACTGCCTCCCTGTACTTTACCCACCCCCTCCCCCCTGTACGGTACCTGTACTTACAGGAGAAGCGAGATGGGCAATAGGATGGAGGGGAGAGGAGGGGGGAGACTGGCAAGCACCAATTGCGCATGCACGGCCAGCATGTTGCCAGCCACTGGTGCACATGTGCGATGGGTGTTTGGCGTTCACACATACACTAAATGTGTCCTGGGAAAAACATGGTCACCCAGGGTTGCCACGTCTATTGAAGGCATCCCATTGTCATGGCAACGTGGCGCCATTTGTTGTCGTGGAGCTATGTTGATGAGACCCTTAAGGGGAAGGGGTAGATGCCGCTGCGACCACCCAGAGATTTTTCAGGTAAACCCGTGGCCCTATATGGAGAGGAGACCGAGGACTGTGTGAGTGCCCTGCATGGAGAGGTGACAGGAACCTGTGTGAGAATCTGTATGGAGGGGATAGGGGCCTGTGTGAGTGCCCTGTATGGCGAGGTGACAGGAGCCTGTGTGAGTTCCTGTATGGGAGGTGACAAGGGCTTCTGTGAGAGCCCTGTATATAGAGGTAACAGGGGCCTGTGTGAGTTCCTGTATGGAGAGGTGACAGGGGCCTGAGTGGAGTTCATTCAGAGGGTCATAGTTGGAGCGTGGGGTTGAGCCTCAGCATTGGGAGACCCCCCAGAGTTGATTCAAGAACCTATGCAGAAGAACTTCCCTCTGTTTTGGAGCCTCCAGCATCAGTGGGTGGCGATCCCCCTCTACAGCAGCCAGGCGGCTACAACCACCTTGGACAGGGAAGTCAGGAGTCCACGTGTTCCCTGTGTGTCCGGTCAAGGACACCTCTTGTTCTGTCAGTTAGATGGTACGTTCTCCAGGGCAGGGCCTTATTTCTCTGTCTCTCACATATCTTGTTGTACTTATCCCATCTGTATCAGTATAATCCTGTAATGTAAAAGTGCTTTGTACATGGGTGGGTGTTATATGTTTTACTACTGTGAAGCGCTATGTACATTTATGGCGCTATATAAATAAAGACATACACATACATATAACGAGATAAAACCAGTCACAGGTGAAGCATTTATAGGATGCGCCTCACCCACTCACTAAACATTACAACAGAAGGGGAAGCCGCTAGTCTTTGTAGTGGGTGAGTTTGGACAAGATCGCTGCAGCACTTAACCCTGAGGCGTGATTCCAAACCTCGAGAGACTTGTTCTAACCTCTATCACCAGCTGAACTCATGCAGTCGGCAGACACAGCATTTGTCTGATTTACTAGTGTGACTGGAGGGGGTAACCAGGCTCTCTAATAAAGGTCACGCCTGTTTTGGTTACCCCTGTTCCATGTATAAGGGTCCCAGAGAGTCAGCTCTTGGACCCAGTAACCTTGTATCACTGTGTTATACTGTATGTATTAAAAGCCTTATTTGTGTTGTTCCCTTTCCGGGCATGCCAGCGAGCGGGGATTACTAGGGTATGAGTTTCCGGGCCTGCCAGCGAGCGGGGATTACTAGGGTATGAGTTTCTGGGCGTGCCAGCAAGCGGGGATTACTAGTGTATGAGTTTCCGGGCGTGCCAGCGAGCGGGGATTGCTGGGGGATGAGTTTCCGGGCGTGCCAGCGAGCAGGGATTGCCGGGGTATGAGTTTCCGGGCGTGCCAGCGAGCGGGGATTGCTGGGGTATGAGTTTCCGGGCGTGCCAGCGAGCAGGGATTGCTGGGGCATGAGTTTCCGGGAGTGTCAGCGAGCAGGGATTGCTGGGGGATGAGTTTCCGGGCGTGTCAGTGAGCAGGGATTGCTGGGGGATGAGTTTCCGGGCCTGCCAGCGAGCGGGGATTACTAGGGTATGAGTTTCTGGGCGTGCCAGCAAGCGGGGATTACTAGTGTATGAGTTTCCGGGCGTGCCAGCGAGCAGGGATTGCTGGGGGATGAGTTTCCGGGCGTGCCAGCGAGCAGGGATTGCCGGGGTATGAGTTTCCGGGCGTGCCAGCGAGCGGGGATTGCTGGGGTATGAGTTTCCGGGCGTGCCAGCGAGCAGGGATTGCTGGGGCATGAGTTTCCGGGAGTGTCAGCGAGCAGGGATTGCTGGGGGATGAGTTTCCGGGCGTGTCAGTGAGCAGGGATTGCTGGGGGATGAGTTTCCGGGCCTGCCAGCGAGCGGGGATTACTAGGGTATGAGTTTCTGGGCGTGCCAGCAAGCGGGGATTACTAGTGTATGAGTTTCCGGGCGTGCCAGCGAGCGGGGATTGCTGGGGTATGAGTTTCCGGGCGTGCCAGCGAGCAGGGATTGCTGGGGGATGAGTTTCCGGGCGTGCCAGTGAGCAGGGATTGCTGGGGGATGAGTTTCCGGGCGTGCCAGCGAGCGGGGATTGCTGGGGTATGAATTTCCGGGCGTGCCAGCGAGCAGGGATTGCCGGGGTATGAGTTTCCGGGCGTGCCAGCGAGCGGGGATTGCTGGGGTATGAGTTTCCGGGCGTGCCAGCGAGCGGGGATTGCTGGGGTATGAATTTCCGGGCGTGCCAGCGAGCGGGGATTGCTGGGGGATGTTTCCGGGCGTGCCAGCGAGCAGGGATTACTAGGGTATGAGTTTCCGGGCGTGCCAGCGAGCAGGGATTGCTGGGGGATGAGTTTCCGGGCGTGCCAGTGAGCAGGGATTGCTGGGGGATGAGTTTCCAGGCGTGCCAGTGAGCAGGGATTGCTGGGGGATGAGTTTCCGGGCGTGCCAGTGAGCAGGGATTGCTGGGGGATGAGTTTCCGGGCGTGCTAGCGAGCAGGGATTGCTGGGGGATGAGTTTCCGGGCGTGCCAGTGAGCAGGGATTGCTGGGGGAGGAGTTTCCGGGCGTGCCAGCGAGCAGGGATTGCTGGGGGATGGGTTTCCGGGCGTGCCAGCGAGCAGGGATTGCTGGGGGATGGGTTTCCGGGCGTGCCAGTGAGCAGGGATTGCTGGGGGATGAGTTTCCGGGCGTGCCAGCGAGCAGGGATTGCTGGGGGATGGGTTTCCGGGCGTGCCAGCGAGCAGGGATTGCTGGGGGATGAGTTTCCGGGCGTGCCAGCGAGCAGGGATTGTGCTGGGGGATGAGTTTCTGGGCGTGCCAGCGAGCAGGGATTGCTGGGGGATGAGTTTCCGGGTGTGCTAACGAGCAGGGATTGCTGGGGTATGAGTTTCCGGGCGTGTCAGCGAGCAGGGATTGCTGGGGGATGTTTCCGGGCGTGCTAGCGAGCAGGGATTGCTGGGGGATGGGTTTCCGGGCGTGCCAGCGAGCAGGGATTGCTGGGGGATGAGTTTCCGGGCGTGCCAGCGAGCAGGGATTGCTGGGGGGTGGGTTTCCGGGCGTGCCAGCGAGCGGGGATTGCTGGAGGATGAGTTTCCGGGCGTGCCAGCGAGCGGGGATTGCTGGGGTATGAGTTTCCGGCCGTTCCAGCGAGCAGGGATTGCTGGGGGATGGGTTTCCGGGCGTGCCAGCGAGCAGGGATTGCTGGAGGATGAGTTTCCGGGCGTGCCAGCGAGCGGGGATTGCTGGGGTATGAGTTTCCGGGCGTGCCAGCGAGCAGGGATTGCTGGGGGATGAGTTTCCGGCCGTGCCAGCGAGCAGGGATTGCTGGGGGATGGGTTTCCGGGCGTGCCAGCGAGCAGGGATTGCTGGGGGATGAGTTCCCGGGCGTGCCAGCGAGCGGGGATTGCTGGGGTATGAGTTTCCGGGCATGCCAGCGAGCAGGGATTGCTGGGGGTTGGGTTTCCGGGCGTGCCAGCGAGCAGGGATTGCCGGGGGATGAGTTTCCGGGCGTGTCAGTGAGCAGGGATTGCTGGAGGATGAGTTTCCGGGCGTGCCAGCGAGCAGGGATTGCTGGGGGATGGGTTTCCGGGCGTGCCAGTGAGCAGGGATTGCTGGGGGATGAGTTTCCGGGCGTGTCAGCGAGCAGGGATTGCTGGGGGATGAGTTTCTGGGCGTGCCAGCGAGCAGGGATTGCTGGGGGATGAGTTTCCGGGTGTGCTAACGAGCAGGGATTGCTGGGGGATGTTTCCGGGCGTGTCAGCGAGCAGGGATTGCTGGGGTATGAGTTTCCGGGCGTGCTAGCGAGCAGGGATTGCTGGGGGATGGGTTTCCGGGCGTGCCAGCGAGCAGGGATTGCTGGGGGATGAGTTTCCGGGCGTGCCAGCGAGCAGGGATTGCTGGGGGGTGGGTTTCCGGGCGTGCCAGCGAGCGGGGATTGCTGGAGGATGAGTTTCCGGGCGTGCCAGCGAGCGGGGATTGCTGGGGTATGAGTTTCCGGCCGTGCCAGCGAGCAGGGATTGCTGGGGGATGGGTTTCCGGGCGTGCCAGCGAGCAGGGATTGCTGGAGGATGAGTTTCCGGGCGTGCCAGTGAGCGGGGATTGCTGGGGTATGAGTTTCCGGGCGTGCCAGCGAGCAGGGATTGCTGGGGGATGAGTTTCCGGCCGTGCCAGCGAGCAGGGATTGCTGGGGGATGGGTTTTCGGGCGTGCCAGCGAGCAGGGATTGCTGGGGGATGAGTTTCCGGGCGTGCCAGCGAGCGGGGATTGCTGGGGTATGAGTTTCCGGGCATGCCAGCGAGCAGGGATTGCTGGGGGTTGGGTTTCCGGGCGTGCCAGCGAGCAGGGATTGCTGGGGGATGAGTTTCCGGGCGTGCCAGTGAGCAGGGATTGCTGGGGGATGAGTTTCCAGGCGTGCCAGTGAGCAGGGATTGCTGGGGGATGAGTTTCCGGGCGTGCCAGTGAGCAGGGATTGCTGGGGGATGAGTTTCCGGGCGTGCTAGCGAGCAGGGATTGCTGGGGGATGAGTTTCCGGGCGTGCCAGTGAGCAGGGATTGCTGGGGGAGGAGTTTCCGGGCGTGCCAGCGAGCAGGGATTGCTGGGGGATGGGTTTCCGGGCGTGCCAGCGAGCAGGGATTGCTGGGGGATGGGTTTCCGGGCGTGCCAGCGAGCAGGGATTGCTGGGGGATGAGTTTCCGGGCGTGTCAGCGAGCAGGGATTGCTGGGGGATGAGTTTCTGGGCGTGCCAGCGAGCAGGGATTGCTGGGGGATGAGTTTCCGGGTGTGCTAACGAGCAGGGATTGCTGGGGGATGTTTCCGGGCGTGTCAGCGAGCGGGGATTGCTGGGGGATGAGTTTCTGGGCGTGCCAGCGAGCAGGGATTGCTGGGGGGTGGGTTTCCGGGCGTGCCAGCGAGCGGGGATTGCTGGAGGATGAGTTTCCGGGCGTGCCAGCGAGCGGGGATTGCTGGGGTATGAGTTTCCGGCCGTGCCAGCGAGCAGGGATTGCTGGGGGATGAGTTTCCGGGCGTGCCAGCGAGCAGGGATTGCTGGGGGATGAGTTTCCGGGCGTGTCAGCGAGCAGGGATTGCTGGGGTATGAGTTTCCGGGCGTGTCAGCGAGCAGGGATTGCTGGGGGATGTTTCCGGGCGTGCTAGCGAGCAGGGATTGCTGGGGGATGGGTTTCCGGGCGTGCCAGCAAGCAGGGATTGCTGGGGGATGAGTTTCCGGGCGTGCCAGCGAGCAGGGATTGCTGGGGGGTGGGTTTCCGGGCGTGCCAGCGAGCGGGGATTGCTGGAGGATGAGTTTCCGGGCGTGCCAGCGAGCGGGGATTGCTGGGGTATGAGTTTCCGGCCGTGCCAGCGAGCAGGGATTGCTGGGGGATGGGTTTCCGGGCGTGCCAGCGAGCAGGGATTGCTGGAGGATGAGTTTCCGGGCGTGCCAGCGAGCGGGGATTGCTGGGGTATGAGTTTCCGGGCGTGCCAGCGAGCAGGGATTGCTGGGGGATGAGTTTCCGGCCGTGCCAGCGAGCAGGGATTGCTGGGGGATGGGTTTCCGGGCGTGCCAGCGAGCAGGGATTGCTGGGGGATGAGTTTCCGGGCGTGCCAGCGAGCGGGGATTGCTGGGGTATGAGTTTCCGGGCATGCCAGCGAGCAGGGATTGCTGGGGGTTGGGTTTCCGGGCGTGCCAGCGAGCAGGGATTGCTGGGGGATGAGTTTCCGGGCGTGTCAGTGAGCAGGGATTGCTGGGGGATGAGTTTCCGGGCGTGTCAGTGAGCAGGGATTGCTGGGGGTTGGGTTTCCGGGCGTGCCAGCGAGCAGGGATTGCCGGGGGATGAGTTTCCGGGCGTGTCAGTGAGCAGGGATTGCTGGAGGATGAGTTTCCGGGCGTGCCAGCGAGCGGGGATTGCTGGAGGATGAGTTTCCGGGCGTGCCAGCGAGCAGGGATTGCTGGGGGATGGGTTTCCGGGCGTGCCAGCGAGCGGGGATTGCTGGGGGATGAGTTTCCGGGTGTGCCAGCGAGCAGGGATTGCTGGGGGATGTTTCCGGGCGTGCCAGCGAGCGGGGATTGCTGGAGGATGAGTTTCCGGGCGTGCCAGCGAGCAGGGATTGCTGGGGGATGGGTTTCCGGGCGTGCCAGCGAGCGGGGATTGCTGGGGGATGAGTTTCCGGGCGTGCCAGCGAGCAGGGATTGCTGGGGGATGAGTTTCCGGGCGTGCCAGCGAGCAGGGATTGCTGGGGGATGGGTTTCCGGGCGTGCCAGCGAGCAGGGATTGCTGGGGGATGAGTTTCCGGGCGTGCCAGCGAGCGGGGATTGCTGGGGTATGAGTTTCCGGGCATGCCAGCGAGCAGGGATTGCTGGGGGATGAGTTTCCGGGCGTGCCAGCGAGCAGGGATTGCTGGGGATGAGTTTCCGGGCGTGCCAGCGAGCAGGGATTGCTGGGGGATGAGTTTCCGGGCGTGCCAGCGAGCAGGGATTGCTGGGGGATGAGTTTCCGGCCGTGCCAGCGAGCGGGGATTGCTGCGGGATGAGTTTCCGGGCGTGCCAGTGAGCAGGGATTGCTGGGTGATGTTTCCGGGCGTGTCAGCGAGCAGGGATTGCTGGGGGATGGATTTCCGGGCGTGCCAGCGAGCAGGGATTGCTGGGGGATGGATTTCCGGGCGTGTCAGCGAGCAGGGATTGCTGGGGGATGAGTTTCCGGGCGTGCCAGCGAGCAGGGATTGCTGGGGGATGAGTTTACGGGAGTTCCAGTGAGCAGGGATTGCTGGGGGATGGGTTTCCGGGCGTGCCAGCGAGCAGGGATTGCTGGGGATGAGTTTCCGGGCGTGCCAGCGAGCGGGGATTGCTGGGGGATGAGTTTCCGGGCGTGCCAGCGAGCATGGATTGCTGGGGGATGTTTCTGGGCGTGCCAGCGAGCAGGGATTGCTGGGGGATGGGTTTCCGGGCGTGCCAGCGATCAGGGATTGCTGGGGGATGAGTTTCCGGGCGTGCCAGCGAGCAGGGATTGCTGGGGGATGGGTTTCCGGGCGTGCCAGCGAGCAGGGATTAATATGGTATGAGTTTCAAGGGGGGTTTGGGGAGGAACCGTTGTCAGAATGTGCCTAGGAGGTTGGTTTCCGGGATTGTCAGTTTCCCCATAATTATACCCGGGAATCATGCCTGATTCTCGGATACATTTAGGCACATTGTCCCGGCAATACCTCCCCTTGAAAACGCAAGCGCGACTCACCACTAGGGCACCCTGCTTCAGCACAGCCCAGAAAGGAGAATGAGGCATGGGGATAAAACATATTTTCCTGTAGCTGAGCCGAGGTTAAGGGGTGTGCCCCAGCTAGTGCCAATGTGACCCACAACCAGTATAGGGTTTGTGGGTGCCCCA
Organism: Ascaphus truei; assembly: GCF_040206685.1. Classification (NCBI taxonomy): domain Eukaryota; kingdom Metazoa; phylum Chordata; class Amphibia; order Anura; family Ascaphidae; genus Ascaphus; species Ascaphus truei. The sequence goes on from NW_027454681.1 coordinate 52,836, forward strand.
ACCGTCTATAAGGTTGGGAGGGAATCTGAGAGTCCAAGGGGAAGTGTGTGGGGAATAAGATAGATAGAAATAAAACTACAATATTTTTCCTTTTCTGTCCCCTGTACCCAGAGACAGACAAGTGTTTGAAAATATACTTTAATGTAATGTGCTTTTTACATTCGGAACCGATGTCCAAACAGGCTGCCCGAGCTAACCCATAGGCGCCGGAAGTCTGCTGGACATCGGAGTTCAAAGCAACCAGAGGATGCCCAGAGGTGTGAATAGCATTTGGTCAGCGGGGAAACGCGGAGTACCAGGTCTGGAGATCAATGGCCGTCCTCCGGGATGCTACTTGTTCTGCCAGACCTGGTGGCGCCTGCCCAGTGGGTGGCAGTGAGATAGCCAGGGGGAGAGGCGGCAGGGAGGGAGGCGGCAGGGAGGGAGGCGGCAGGGAGAGAGGCGGCAGGGAGAGAGGGGGCAGGGAGAGAGGCGGCAGGGGGAGGTGGCAGGGAGAGAGGGGGCAGGGGGAGAGGCGGCAGGGAGAGAGGGAGAGAGGCGGCAGGGGGAGAGGCGGCAGGGAGAGAGGGGGCAGGGGGAGAGGCGGCAGGGAGAGAAGCGGCAGGGGGAGGGGCGGCAGGGGGAGGGGCGGCAGGGGGAGAGGCGGCAGGGGGAGTGGGGGCAGGGGGAGAGGGGGCAGGGAGAGAGGTGGCAGGGAGAGAGGCGGCAGGGAGAGAGGGGGCAGCGAGAGAGGCGGCAGGGGGAGTGGGGGCAGGGGCGGCAGGGGGAGAGGAGGCAGCGAGAAAGGCGGCAGGGGGAGAGGCGGCAGGGAGAGAGGCGGCAGGGGGAGGGGCGGCAGGGGGAGAGGCGGCAGGGGGAGAGGCGGCAGGGGGAGTGGGGGCAGGGGGAGAGGGGGCAGGGAGAGAGGTGGCAGGGAGAGAGGCGGCAGGGGGAGAGGGGGCAGCGGGAGAGGGGGCAGGGAGAGAGGTGGCAGGGAGAGAGGCGGCAGGGGGAGTGGGGGCAGGGGCGGCAGGGGGAGAGGCGGCAGGGGGAGAGGAGGCAGCGAGAAAGGCGGCAGGGGGAGAGGCGGCAGGGGGAGAGGCGGCAGGGGGAGGGGCGGCAGGGGGAGGGGCAGCAGGGGGAGGGGCAGCAGGGGGAGAGGCGGCAGGGGGAGAGGGGGCAGGGGGAGAGGGGGCAGGGAGAGAGGGGGCAGGGAGAGAGGTGGCAGGCTTGCGTATGTCTCTTGGCTATTTCAGATTTCCCGCTGACCCGGCTTTTCTAGCCGGCTTTGCTCTGATTGGCTGCTTGGGAAAGTTCCCACGCGCTGATTGGCTGCTCAGTTTTATGAATGAAACTGAAAATACTATAAGAATCGATGAGCCAATCAGATTCGCTCTCTCCGGTAGTAAGAGCGTGGGCGGGCTTTTCAGTTACTTCTGTGCGAATTGCAGAGCAACTGGCTTCCATTTTGTGTCTGAAAAGCCGCCCGCCACAGACTAAGTCCAGCATTTTGCGTCCAAGTTCTCAGAATCGATCGTAGCGGACGCCGCTGGGATTTTATGCCGATTTGAGTTCCAGAGGATTTGGACTAACTCGCGGTCCGGAGGGACCCACATCTCAGGAGAGAACGTAGCGGGGGGGGGGGGGTGGAACTTCACAGCGATTTGGGTTCCAGGAGATTCCGGGCTAAGTCCCGGTCAGGGTAAAACTCTCCCATAGGGTTCCCTGCACCTAGGAGGGTCTCGTTTACAACCCCAGTCCCAAAGTAAGTGTGTCTTTTTGTCTGTATTTTGTGTATCATTGTGTGTAAGGGAATTTATGTCGAATAAACTACAATTTATTTCATTACCTTGTTTTGTTCAATGAATGATCCTGGTAAAAAGGTGCAAATAACCTGGTCTCCGTGACAACCGGCCCAAATCATGGGAGCGGTACCCAACGCTCACTCATTGTCTCCACCCAGGTATCGTCCTTACACTTACTGGCTCAGTCCGTGATTATCGTAGCCCCAGCGCTCTCTCCATTGCTAGCCCAATCCCTACTCTGAGTAGCCACAGCTCGCTACCTCATTTACAGGTTAATAACTCAAACAACATTAATGGTAGCCCCATCTCTCGCTCATAATTACTAGCCCAATATATGCTCCTGCTAGGCTCAACTCTCACAAAGTTACTGGCCCAATCCACATTCATGCTAGCCCCAACTCTCTCTAGTCCGTTTCCCAGTCCCATTCCCTGGATTTTTAGCCGATAAAAGTTGTAGTTATCAGCCCACATCCTGCAAACGACGTTTCCTCTGCCAGAGACACCCGGCCCCTTCCTGCCTCAGAGAGAAGCCACCGGAGCTGCTCCGTTACGTCACGGATTTAGTGACCGTCGCTCTCTGGCGTGATTAGTCCCCCCCCCCCATCAGATTGTAGCCCCCTGCCTGGTCAGTCAAGGCCCCTCTTGGGCTAGGGCAAGGATATAAGTAAATCACTGCAGGGAGCACAAATCCCTCTCCCCCTCCTCCACTTGGGGTAGGGGGTCCCCGTCTTCCTCCTCCACAGCGCTGTGGGCCCCCGAGTTTTCTCGCTCCACCACCTTCTCCCTCAGCTCCATGAGAAGGTCGCGACTCTCGCTGGCCGGGAGGTTACTCAGGTAATACTGGGGGGCAAACTCAACCAACCTGGGGGAGCACAGAGGGTGAGAAAGGTGTGAGCCTCAAAGGACTGAAGTGACGAGAGAGAGAGAGAGAGAGAGGGAAAGGAGGATGGGCGAGAGAGAGAGGGAAAGGAGGATGGGCGAGAGAGGGAGGATGGGAGAGAGAGGGAGAGAGGGAGGATGGGCGAGAGAGCGAGGGAAAGGAGGATGGGCGAGAGAGCGAGGGAAAGGAGGATGGGCGAGAGAGCGAGGGAAAGGAGAATGGGCGAGAGAGCGAGGGAAAGGAGAATGGGCGAGAGAGCGAGGGAAAGGAGGATGGGCGAGAGAGAGAGGGAAAGGAGGATGGGCGAGAGAGAGAGAGGGAAAGGAGGATGGGCGAGAGAGAGAGAGGGAAAGGAGGATGGGCGAGAGAGCGAGGGAAAGGAGAATGGGCGAGAGAGACAGAGGGAAAGGAGGATGGGCGAGAGAGAGAGAGCGGGAAAGGAGGATGGGCGAGAGAGAGGGAGCGGGAAAGGAGGATGGGCGAGAGAGCGAGGGAAAGGAGGATGGGCGAGAGAGAGAGAGCGGGAAAGGAGGATGGGATGATGATTTAGGGGTAAGTCAGGGATGGGGGGTCACAGTTGGTTTATAAAGGAATCGGGGTGACGGTTTGGGGGTGTCAGGGATGGGGGTCACAGTTGGCTTATAAAGGAATCGGGGTGATGGTTTCGGGGTGTCAGGGATGTGGGTTACAGTTGGCTTATAAAGGAATCGGGGTGATGGTTTGGGGGTGTCAGGGATGTGGGTTACAGTTGGCTTATAAAAGAATCGGGGTGATGGTTTGGGGGTGTCAGGGATGGGGGTCACAGTTGGCTTATATAGGAATCGAGGTGATGGTTTGGGGGTAAGTCAGGGATGGGGGTCACAGTTGGCTTATAAAGGAATCGGGGTGATGGTTTGGGGGTAAGTCAGGGATGGGGGTCACAGTTGGCTTATAAAGGAATCGGGGTGATGGTTTGGGGGTAAGTCAGGGATGGGGGTGGCCTTGGGTATGGTCCATGACCCCTCACATGTAAGGTTGGATCTCCGTGGCTACGCTGATGCAGTTGTCCTGGGAAATGCTGAATTCATGGTAGAGCACCCAGGTGGGGAGGGGAGAGCGTCCGTGGTACACGGAGGAAGGGTGCAGATGAGCCACGTGTTTATGCGCGAGCATCAAGTAGTTCCCTTGACCGTCCACGTCTTGAGCCACCTGAAAGAGACAGAGAGATGTGACTGAGTCTGATCAATGCTGGTTAACGCTCTATACGTGTCACCAGGGCGGTCTCAATCTCTGTGGGGTCTCTCGCTGCCTCTTTGTGAGGTCTCCCTCTCTTTCTTTGTGTGGTCTCTTGCTGCCTCTCCCTTTGGGTTCTTGTGAGGTCCCTCTGCGGGTTCTCCCCATCCCTCCCTGGGCCCCCGCTGCCTCCCTGGGCCCCCGCGGCCTTGTTGTCTCCCTGGGACCTCGCTGGCTTCCTGGGCCCTCGCTGCCTCCCTGGGCCCTCGCTGCCTCCCTGGGCCCTCGCTGCCTCCCTGGGCCCTCGCTGCCTTGTTGCCTCTCTGGGCCCTCGCTGCCTCCTTGGGCCCTCCCTGCCTCTCTGGGCCCTCGCTGCCTCTCTGGGCCCTCGCTGCCTCCCTGGGCCCTCGCTGCCTCCCTGGACCCTCGCTGCCTGCCTGGGCCCTCACTGCCTCCCTGAGCCCTCGCTGCCTTGTTGCCTCCCTGGGCCCTCGCTGCCTCCCTGGGCCCTCGCTGCCTTGTTGCCTCTCTGGGCCCTCGCTGCCTCCTTGGGCCCTCCCTGCCTCTCTGGGCCCTCGCTGCCTCTCTGGGCCCTCGCTGCCTCCCTGGGCCCTCGCTGCCTCCCTGGACCCTCGCTGCCTGCCTGGGCCCTCACTGCCTCCCTGAGCCCTCGCTGCCTTGTTGCCTCTCTGGGCCCTCGCTGCCTCCCTGGGCCCTTGTTGCCTCTCTGGGCCCTCGCTGCCACTCTGGGCCCTCGCTGCCTCCCTGGGCCCCCGCTGCCTCCCTGGGCCCCCGCTGCCTCCCTGGGCCCCCGCTGCCTCCCTGGGCCCCCGCTGCCTCCCTGGGCCCTCGCTGCCTCCCTGGCCCCCCGCTGCCTCCCTGGGCCCCCGCTGCCTCCCTGGGCCCCCGCTGCCTCCCTGGGCCCTCGCTGCCTCCCTGGGCCCTCGCTGCCTCGCTGGGCCTCTCACCTTCAGGAAGCCCCCCGATATCAGTGCTCTTGTGATATTCAGGACGCTCTCGGTGATGGGAAAGGTCGGAGGTGACACAGGGAGCTCAATTCTATGCATGAGATCCAGCAAATCCTCACGGAGCGCGTCAGCCTGGTGCAGAGCGCGTGGACAGAGCGCAGAGCGTGCACACCAACTGTCCCCATCTATAGAGAGAGCAGAGCGTGAGCCTCGTGCAGAGCATGGGGTCAGAGCAGGTCAGCCTGGTGCAGAGCAGGTCAGGCTGGGGCAGAGCAGGTCAGCCTGGTGCAGAGCAGGTCAGGCGGGTGAAGAGCGCAGAAAAGGTCAGGCTGGTGCAGAGTGCAGAGCAGGTCAGGCTGGCGCAGAGCAGGTCAGGTGGGTGCAGAGCGCAGAGCAGGTCAGGTGGGTGCAGAGCGCAGAGCAGGTCAGGCTGGCGCAGAGCTGGTCAGGTGGGTGCAGAGCGTAGAGCAGGTCAGGCTGGCGCAGAGCAGGTCAGACAGGTGCAGAGCAGGTCAGGCGGGTGAAGAGCGCAGAGCAGGTCAGGCGGGTGCAGAGCGCAGAGCAGGTCAGGCTGGCGCAGAGCTGGTCAGGCGGGTGCAGAGCGTAGAGCAGGTCAGGCTGGCACAGAGCAGGTCAGGCTGGTGCAGAGCGCAGAGCAGGTCAGGCGGGTGCAGAGCGCAGAGCAGGTCAGGCTGGTGCAGAGCGCAGAGCAGGTCAGGCGGGTGCAGAGCGCAGAGCAGGTCAGGCGGGTGCAGAGCGCAGAGCAGGTCAGGCTGGCGCAGAGCAGGTCAGGCGGGTGCAGAGCGCAGAACAGGTCAGGCGGGTGCAGAGCGCAGAGCAGGTCAGGTGGGTGCAGAGCGCAGACCAGGTCAGGCTGGTGCAGAGCGCAGAGCAGGTCAGGCGGGTGCAGAGCGCAGAGCAGGTCAGGCGGGTGCAGAGCGCAGAGCAGGTCAGGCTGGCGCAGAGCAGGTCAGGCGGGTGCAGAGCGGCAGAACAGGTCAGGCGGGTGCAGAGCGCAGAGCAGGTCAGGTGGGTGCAGAGCGCAGACCAGGTCAGGCTGGTGCAGAGCGCAGAGCAGGTCAGGCGAATGCAGAGCGCTGAGCAGGTCAGGCTGGGGCAGAGCGCAGAGCAGGTCAGGCGGGTGCAGAGCGCAGAGCAGGTCAGGCGGGGTGCAGAGCGCAGAGCAGGTCAGGCTGGGGCCGAGCGCAGAGCAGGTCAGGCTGATGCAGAGCGCAGAGCAGGTCAGGCTGGGGCCGAGCGCAGAGAAGGTCAGGCTGGTGCAGAGCGCAGAGCAGGTCAGGCTGGGGCCGAGCGCAGAGCAGGTCAGGCTGGGCCGAGCGCAGAGAAGGTCAGGCTGGTGCAGAGCGCAGAGCAGGTCAGGCTGGGGCCGAGCGCAGAGCATGTCAGGCTGGTGCAGAGCGCAGAGCAGGTCAGGCTGGGGCCGAGCAGGTCAGGCTGGTGCAGAGCACAGAGCAGGTCAGGCTGGGGCCGAGCGCAGAGCAGGTCAGGCTGCTGCAGAGCGCAGAGCAGGTCAAGCTGGAGCCGAGCGCAGAGCAGGTCAGGCGGGTGCAGAGCGCAGAGCAGGTCAGGCTGGGGCAGAGCGCAGAGCAGGTCAGGCTGGTGCAGAACGCAGAGCAGGTCAGGCTGGTGCAGAGCACAGAGCAGGTCAAGCTGGTGCAGAGCAGGTCAGGCTGGTATAGAGCAGGTCAGGCTGGGGCAGAGCGCAGAGCAGGTCAGGCAGGTGCAGAGCGCAGAGCAGGTCAGGCTGGCGAAGAGCGCAGAGCAGGTCAGGCTGGTGCAGAGCGCAGAGCAGGTCAGTGCTGGTGCAGAGCGCAGAGCAGGTCAGGCTGGTGCAGATAGCAGAGCAGGTCAGGCTGGAGCCGAGCGCAGAGCAGGTCAGGCTGGGGGCGAGCGCAGAGCAGGTCAGGCTGGAGCCGAGCGCAGAGCAGGTCAGGCTGGTGCAGAGCGCAGAGCAGGTCAGGCTGGTGCAGAGCGTAGAGCAGGTCAGGCTGATGCAGAGCGCAGAGCAGGTCAGGCTGGTGCAGAGCACAGAGCAGGTCAGGCTGGTGCAGAGCAGGTCAGGCTGGGCGGAGCGCAGAGCAGGTCAGGCAGGTGCAGAGCGCAGAGCAGGTCAGGCTGGCGAAGAGCGCAGAGCAGGTCAGGCGGGTGCAGAGCGCAGAGCAGGTCAGGCTGGTGCAGATAGCAGAGCAGGTCAGGCTGGAGCCAAGTGCAGAGCAGGTCAGGCTGGTGCAGAGCACAGAGCAGGTCAGGCTGGTGCAGAGCGCAGAGCAGGTCAGGCTGGTGCAGAGCGCAGAGCAGGTCAGGCTGGGGCGAGCGCAGAGCAGGTCAGCTGGAGCCAAGCGCAGAGCAGGTCAGGCTGGTGCAGAGCGCAGAGCAGGTCAGGCTGGTGCAGAGCGCAGAGCAGGTCAGGCTGGGGCCGAGCGCAGAGCAGGTCAGGCTGGTGCAGAGCGCAAAGCAGGTCAGGCTGGGGCAGAGCGCACAGCAGGTCAGGCTGGGGCAGAGCGCAGAGCAGGTCAGGCTGGTGCAGAGCGCAGAGCAGGTCAGGCTGGTGCAGAGCGCAGAGCGGGTCAGGCTGGGGCAGAGCGCAGAGCAGGTCAGGCAGTGCAGAGCGCAGAGCAGGTCAGGCTGGTGCAGAGCGCAGAGCAGGTCAGGCTGGCGCAGAGCGCAAAGCAGGTCAGGCGGGTGCAGAGTGCAGAGCAGGTCAGGCGGGTGCAGAGCGCAGAGCAGGTCAGGCGGGTGCAGAGCGCAGAGCAGGTCAGGCTGGTGCAGAGCAGGTCAGGCGGGTGCAGAGCGCAGAGCAGGTCAGGGGGGTGCAGAGCGCAGAGCAGGTCAGGCGGGTGCAGAGCAGGTCAGACGGGTGCCGAGCGCAGAGCAGGTCAGGCTGGTGCCGAGCGCAGAGCAGGTCAGGCGGGTGCAGAGCAGGTCAGGCTGGGGCCGAGCGCAGAGCAGGTGAGGCGGGTGCAGAGCAGGTCAGGCTTTGGCCGAGCGCAGAGCAGGTCAGGCTGGTGCAGAGCAGGTCAGGCGGGTGCAGAGCGCAGAGCAGCATAGACGCACTCTGCGTCTGACAGTAGTTGGGGGATATTTTGTGCATGACAGTGGGGTAGTGTGTGCTGCAGTAATTGCCCCGCTGGGGTAACTCACGCTCCTTGTAGCTGTTGTACACGTGGATCAGGGACATGTGGTCTCCCTCCGGGATCTGCAGCTGCCTCCGAGCCACCAAAATATCCTCACTGTGAGGGGGGGGCAGGAAGCAGCGCGGGGCGACTGGGGGAGAGCCAGGGGGGGGGGAGAGGAGAGCGAGGGAGGAGGGGAGAGAGGAAGAGAAGAGAGAAAGAGAGGAGGGGGTGGGAAAGTGAGGAGGGGGATGGAGAGGAGAGAAGGAAGTGGGTAAGAAAGTGACGAGGTGGGGTGGAGGGGGGATGGAGGAGAGGAGGGGGGAGGGAGGAGAGGAGAGAGGGGGAGAGGAGGGAGGGGAGGAGGAGGGAGGGGAGGAAGCGGAGGGGGAGAAGGGGAGGTGCGGAGGGGGAGAGGAGGAGGTGGGGGGGAGAAGAGGGGGAGGTGTGGGGGGAGGAGAGGAGGGGGAGGTGGGGGGGAGGAGAGGAGGGGGAGGTGGGGGGGAGGAGAGGAGGGGGGAGAGGAGGGGGAGGTGGGGGGGAGGAGAGGAGGGGGGAGAGGAGGGAGGGGAGGAAGCGGAGGGGGAGAAGGGGAGGTGCGGAGGGGGAGAGGTGGGGGGGAGAAGAGGGGGAGGTGGGGGGGAGGAGAGGAGGGGAGGTGGGGGGGAGGAGAGGAGGGGGAGGTGGGGGGTAAGGAGAGGAGGGGGAGGTGGGGGGGAGGAGAGGAGGGGGAGGTGGGGGGGAGGAGAGGAGGGGGAGGTGGGGGGGAGGTGGGGGGAGGAGGGGGTGGGGAGGGGACGGGGGGGGCGGGGGAGGAGATGGGGGGGACGGGGGAGGAGGGGACGGGGGAGGAGGGGACGGGGGAGGGGGGGACAGGGGAGGGAGAGGAGGGGACGGGGGTGGAGGGGGGAGAGGAGAGGAGGGGGGGAGAGGAGGGAGGGGAGGAGGGAGAAGAGGGGGAGAGGGGTAGAGGAGGGAGATGAGAGGAGGGGTAGGTGTGGGGGGAGGAGAGGAGGGGGGGGGAGAGGAGGGGGAGGTGGGGGGGGGAGGAGAGGAGGGGGAGGTGGGGGGGGGAGGAGAGGAGGGGGAGGTGGGGGGGGGGAGGAGAGGAGGGGGAGGTGGGGGGGAGGAGAGGAGGTTGAGGTGGGGGGGAGGAGGAGGGGGAGGGGGAGGAGGGGACGGGGGGAGGAGGGGACGGGGGAAGGGAGGAAGAGGAAGAGAGGGGGGAAGGGGCAGGAGGGGAGGGGGGAGGGAGAGGAGGGGAGGGGGGAGGAGGGAGGGAGAGGAGGGGAGGGGGAAGGGGGGGGAGGGGGTAGGAGGGAAGGGGGGGAAGCGGAAGGAGGAAAGGGGGGAAGGGGGAGGAGGGAAGGGGGAGGCGGGAAGGGGGGAGAGGGGGAAGGGAGAGTGTGTAGGGAGGAGGGGGGAGGAGAGAAGGGAGGAGGGGCAAGGAGGGGAGGGGTGGGGGCGAGGAGGGAGGGGAGAGGAGGGAAGGAGGGGGGAGAGGAGGGAAGGAGGGGGGAGCGGAGGGAAGGAGGGGGGAGAGGGGGAGGGTGGAGAAGGGGAGGGGGAGAAGGGGAGGGGGAGGGGAGGAGGGAGGAGGGAGGAGGGGAGGGGGGAGGGAGGGGGGAGGGAGGGGGGAGGGAGGAGGAGGGGGGGAGGAGGGGGGGAGGAGGGGAGGGGGGAGGAGGAGGGGAGGGGGGAGGAATGGAGGGAGGGGGGGAGGAATGGAGGGAGGGGGGGAGGAGGGGAGGGAGGGGGGGAGGAGGGGGGGAGGAGGGGAGGGAGGGGGGGAGGAGGGGAGGGAGGGGGGGAGGAGGGGAGGGAGGGGGGGAGGAGGGGAGGGAGGGGGGAGGGGAGGGGAGGGAGGGGGGAGGGGGGGGGAGGGAGGGGGGGAGGAGGGGAGAGAGGGGGGGAGGAGGGGAGGGAGGGGGGAGAGGAGGGGAGGGAAGAGGGGGGAGCGGAGGGGAGGGGGGAGAGGAGGGAAGGGGGAGAGGAGGGAAGGGGGAGAGGAGGGAAGGGGGAGAGGAGGGAAGGGGGAGAGGAGGGAAGGGGGAGGAGAGGGTTACTACCACTAGCAAGGACAGAAGAGGAGAACAGTACGGTGTGTGTTCTAGTGTCTTTATGTGACATGTCATCATAACCAATAAATGGCTCACAGCCCTTAATAAACAGAGAAACCGACACCCCGACCCATACAGAACATCTACCTGCTCCCCATAACTCCTCCTATTACACTCCATACCCCGCTCCCTATAACTCCTCCCATTACCCCATATAACCGCTCCCTATAACTCCTCCTATTACACTACATACCCCCTCCCTATATCTCCTCCTATTACCCCATATACCCCCTCCCCATAACTCCTCCTATTACCCCATATACCCCCTCCCTGTAACTCCTCCTATTACCCCATATAACCGCTCCCTATAACTCCTATTACCCCATATACCCCCTCCCTATAACTCCTCCTATTACCCCATATACCCCCTCCCTGTAACTCCTCCTATTACCCCATATACCCCCTCCCTATAACTCCTCCAGGATGGGCTGCAGGTGAGCTCCTGCAGGGGAGCCAGGATGGCCTTAGACCCAGGGGTTGGTGGCTGTGAGTTGGAGATGGAAGTAGGAGAGGCCGCAGGCTGCAGCAGTGTTGTAGGCCTTGGTGAGGCTGAATGCAAGGTACAGGAGAGTTTGGAGAGAAAGGAAGGGGCAGAACAGAATCTGCTTAAGAAAGAAGAGAAACGAGCTTTATTGACGAAGTATAACAGGAAGGTAGAAGAATTGGAAATAGAAAATATAAAATTAAGAGATGTCGTGGTCGTGAGATAGACACGCGCAAGAAGCAAATAAATCATCTGCATGTTGAATTAACCCGGTTGGAGGTTGAAATTGCTAAAATAACAGGGGTTCCAGTCAGACAGAAACGTTCCCTTTTAAAAACTATTGAAATGCTAACCCACAGTGCTGAACAGGGCGCAGAGCGGGGCGCAGAGCAAAATGCTGAGCAGGGCGCAGAGCAAAATGCTGAGCAGGGTGCAGAGCAAAGTGCCGAGCAGGGTGCAGAACAAAGTGCTGAGCAGGGCGCAGAGCGGGGTGCAGAGCAAAGTGCTGAGCAGGGTGCCGAGCAAAGTGCAGAACAAGGCGCAGATTCAGATTGTGGAAACGGAAGCCAAAACCCCATTAAAAGCTCTCAAGAAAAGATAAGTTTGGTGACGCCTACAAGAAGTGGGAGAGAAACTAGATCCCAGAACAAGTCTGCAAAGTCTAAAGATAAAACAGAGAACTTATCCCAGGAAAATTCTGATTCAGATCCTGACAGTTTAATTCCACCAACTGCCAAGAAAACCCCAAAGGGTAAAGCTGCAAAAAAAAAAAAAAAAGAAAGCAAAGGACCGGCGGCTAAAGGTTTCCACAGGAGAAGGTAACAGCCCTGTAATAGGGTCCAAAGACTTCAGGGAAGGGGACTCACCTCAGGGTGTATCAGACTGTGAGCAAGGATCTGTTCCAGAGATCCAGCATCCCAGGGGTTAATGGCAGAAGCAGCAGAATATCTGATTAAAAGACCATTGCATGCAAAGAAAGCAGCAGACACCTGTGATGTTGGGTTATCTCAGACTCCCACGCTGGGAGAAGTTAAAGAAATTACAAAGAAATCTGGAGAGCAGCAAAGCAAGAACCTACAGTGGCGGTCACCCTGAGTCTAAAGCGGCCGCCACCGCGGGAATATTTAAACCGCGTGCAGACGCAGGCTTTTTTTGTTTTTTTACGGCGCCTGCGGCGCTTCCATTGTTCAGCGCCATTAGCCATTAGCTGGCTGCTGAAGAAAACAGCCCCGAACAATTGCGGGTAAGCTTTAGAATAAGCTTAGCCGCGACTGTAGAAACTCTGAGAGGAGATCAGCTGGAAATGGAGTTTGCTGCTGCTGAGAGCAGTGAGCCAGAGAACCCATGCTCACCTGGACTTACAGAACCACACCCATGCTTATTAGCAGGTCCTGGGATTCAGAACTCTGAGAGAGGAGAACAACAGATGGTAATTAGCAGCAATGGAGACAGCATTAACCCTGTAATGCCTGGGAGTGAAATTAAGGTTGCAGTGACTGAAATTGCTGCTCCTATCCAGATAGTTCCTGATAATAGAATGACACAACCAGAAGTTGGTGTAAAGCAAAGTAATGGCATTAAGGTAACCCCAGTTCACACAGCAACCCCTTCAGCCAGGAGTGGGAGATCCTTTGTAAGCGCTGTGACCAGAAATGCACAACCTTTAAAAAGGAGGAACGTGGTAAAGTTGAGATATAAGGGTGCAGAGGAAATGAAGCCTGATAGGATTTTTGTAGGAAAACATCTAATGAAAGAATCCTTAGCTTAAGAGCAGATGACATTTATGCACTTATCCATGTTCCAGGTTCATGCGAATACGATGTCAGCTTTAAGAGACCTCAGGCTCTCGACTATTTCTGGACAAAATATGAGAGTCTTAAAAATTCAGAATTATGGAAGTCCTTTGCTGCTATTCCTGTGTCCAAACCGGAAACAAAGTCTGTAACAATTCTC
>NW_027454682.1:0-65316 GCF_040206685.1 Ascaphus truei
AGTGTGTCTCTATCTGCATTTCTGTCTCTTGCTGGCCGCCAGCCTGTGTGATGATGTCAGCCTGTCTGTGATGTAAGAGAGACATTGTGATATCATCACATACTGTAGGCAGGATGGCAGGTGTAAAGCTTCTAAAAGAGAGAGGGAGGGAGAGAGGTAGAGGAGAGAGAGGGAGAAAGAGGGAGAGAGAGAGCAAGCAGCTCCTCCCTCCCATGCAAATGACTGGAGGCAGAGGAGTAGAGGGACAGAAGCCTGTGCTGCTTGTAATGGGACAGGATTTGGGGTGCTGTTTCATGCTCTATCTCCCTCCCTCCCACTGTCTCAGGTGCAGAAAGTTTTCAAGGGAGAGAGGAAAGGAAGAGGAAAATGGAAGCTGAGGAGAGCTGGTCCTGTCCCTCTTGTTGGTAAAGAGGGGGCATCCAGAAAGAGGTAAGGAGATAGTTTTATTTTAATTCAAGAAGGAGTGCCTGGTGGCGTAGCTGGTGTGCTCTGTCACACTACAGACCCCTCCCTGTGTGTGTGTGTGCGTGCGTGCGTGCGTGCGTGCGTGCGTGCGTGCGTCTGCAGGGGGTATCTGTCCCATCCATAGATATCAGGGGTACTGCAGCTGCTGCTGCTGTTCAAACTTTTGCTTTAGGCCCATTCCTTTGATGTTAATAAGCGTTTCTAGTACAATCTTTTTCGCTCTGTTCACCCACATCTTTACATTACCTCGTGTGTGTGTGTGTGTGTGTGTGTGTATGTGTATGTGTGTGTACGTGTGTATAGCATGTGTTTGAAACACTATACTGTATCTGCATAGAAAAAAAGCCTTCTTTTAGTAATGTACAGTTCAAATACTGTATGAACATGACCCCATCTCATCTCATCCCCCTGACTCTGGATACAAAACATTCATGTATTCGTTTGCAACTTTTCATACAATTTGCTTGCACCATTTCAGAGAAATTAAATATTTAAAATGGAAATAAATTGGTAACTGCAGTAACAAACAACACTGTACATGCTAATAGTACATCCATGTAAGCAGTACATACATGCTCAGGAGTTGTTTTTTTGGATCGGTATATACTTGTCATTATCCACTTCAACCATTTTAATTCCCCCCTTTTAAATTATTGTACTGGTTGATGTGTATGTATATATATATATATATATATATATATATATATATATATATATAGATATATATCTATATATATATATATATATATATATATTTCAACCATTATCACCTACAGTACAGTAGCATACAGTGCTCCCACTGCAGCAAGGGATTCTGGGAAATGACATGCAATGTTTACTCGCTCATCCCACAACGTGGCGGTATCAAATATAGCGTTTTCCCAGTTATTATATCCCTGCAGGATGTAGGATAATCCCAGCCAAACCCACATACTTACTACATTCCCGTTATGTCACATGTATTATTTCCTGTGAAGGAAGCGCTATGTATATTCCCATTATGGTCACAAATTGGACGATACTGTATTTCCATTATGTCTCCTATTATTTTCCCATGATATCTCATAGAATACTGTCATCCAAAACCACATCATTATTGAATGATTGAAAATGATGCTCCGTTTTATGTCAAGATTGTCTTGACACTTAGACCCCCAAGATTTCAATAGCGCCTCACTTAAAAGATGACATTATTTTTGATTCAAATGAACTTTTATGGTGCAGAAGCCGCATGGTGCCTGTGCCTACAGTGTATGTATTTGTCAGTGTGTCTCTATCTGCATTTCTGTCTCTTGCTGGCCGCCAGCCTGTGTGATGATGTCAGCCTGTCTGTGATGTAAGAGAGACATTGTGATATCATCACATACTGTAGGCAGGATGGCAGGTGTAAAGCTTCTAAAAGAGAGAGGGAGGGAGAGAGGTAGAGGAGAGAGAGGGAGAAAGAGGGAGAGAGAGAGCAAGCAGCTCCTCCCTCCCATGCAAATGACTGGAGGCAGAGGAGTAGAGGGACAGAAGCCTGTGCTGCTTGTAATGGGACAGGATTTGGGGTGCTGTTTCATGCTCTATCTCCCTCCCTCCCACTGTCTCAGGTGCAGAAAGTTTTCAAGGGAGAGAGGAAAGGAAGAGGAAAATGGAAGCTGAGGAGAGCTGGTCCTGTCCCTCTTGTTGGTAAAGAGGGGGCATCCAGAAAGAGGTAAGGAGATAGTTTTATTTTAATTCAAGAAGGAGTGCCTGGTGGCGTAGCTGGTGTGCTCTGTCACACTACAGACCCCTCCCTGTGTGTGTGTGTGCGTGCGTGCGTGCGTGCGTGCGTGCGTGCGTGCGTGCGTGCGTGCGTCTGCAGGGGGTATCTGTCCCATCCATAGATATCAGGGGTACTGCAGCTGCTGCTGCTGTTCAAACTTTTGCTTTAGGCCCATTCCTTTGATGTTAATAAGCGTTTCTAGTACAATCTTTTTCGCTCTGTTCACCCACATCTTTACATTACCTCGTGTGTGTGTGTGTGTGTGTGTGTGTATGTGTATGTGTGTGTACGTGTGTATAGCATGTGTTTGAAACACTATACTGTATCTGCATAGAAAAAAAGCCTTCTTTTAGTAATGTACAGTTCAAATACTGTATGAACATGACCCCATCTCATCTCATCCCCCTGACTCTGGATACAAAACATTCATGTATTCGTTTGCAACTTTTCATACAATTTGCTTGCACCATTTCAGAGAAATTAAATATTTAAAATGGAAATAAATTGGTAACTGCAGTAACAAACAACACTGTACATGCTAATAGTACATCCATGTAAGCAGTACATACATGCTCAGGAGTTGTTTTTTTGGATCGGTATATACTTGTCATTATCCACTTCAACCATTTTAATTCCCCCCTTTTAAATTATTGTACTGGTTGATGTGTATGTATATATATATATATATATATATATATATATATATATATATATATATAGATATATATCTATATATATATATATATATATATATATATTTCAACCATTATCACCTACAGTACAGTAGCATACAGTGCTCCCACTGCAGCAAGGGATTCTGGGAAATGACATGCAATGTTTACCTCGCTCATCCCACAACGTGGCGGTATCAAATATAGCGTTTTCCCAGTTATTATATCCCTGCAGGATGTAGGATAATCCCAGCCAAACCCACATACTTACTACATTCCCGTTATGTCACATGTATTATTTCCTGTGAAGGAAGCGCTATGTATATTCCCATTATGGTCACAAATTGGACGATACTGTATTTCCATTATGTCTCCTATTATTTTCCCATGATATCTCATAGAATACTGTCATCCAAAACCACATCATTATTGAATGATTGAAAATGATGCTCCGTTTTATGTCAAGATTGTCTTGACACTTAGACCCCCAAGATTTCAATAGCGCCTCACTTAAAAGATGACATTATTTTTGATTCAAATGAACTTTTATGGTGCAGAAGCCGCATGGTGCCTGTGCCTACAGTGTATGTATTTGTCAGTGTGTCTCTATCTGCATTTCTGTCTCTTGCTGGCCGCCAGCCTGTGTGATGATGTCAGCCTGTCTGTGATGTAAGAGAGACATTGTGATATCATCACATACTGTAGGCAGGATGGCAGGTGTAAAGCTTCTAAAAGAGAGAGGGAGGGAGAGAGGTAGAGGAGAGAGAGGGAGAAAGAGGGAGAGAGAGGGAGAAAGAGGGAGAGAGAGAGCAAGCAGCTCCTCCCTCCCATGCAAATGACTGGAGGCAGAGGAGTAGAGGGACAGAAGCCTGTGCTGCTTGTAATGGGACAGGATTTGGGGTGCTGTTTCATGCTCTATCTCCCTCCCTCCCACTGTCTCAGGTGCAGAAAGTTTTCAAGGGAGAGAGGAAAGGAAGAGGAAAATGGAAGCTGAGGAGAGCTGGTCCTGTCCCTCTTGTTGGTAAAGAGGGGGCATCCAGAAAGAGGTAAGGAGATAGTTTTATTTTAATTCAAGAAGGAGTGCCTGGTGGCGTAGCTGGTGTGCTCTGTCACACTACAGACCCCTCCCTGTGTGTGTGTGTGCGTGCGTGCGTGCGTGCGTGCGTGCGTGCGTGCGTGCGTGCGTGCGTCTGCAGGGGGTATCTGTCCCATCCATAGATATCAGGGGTACTGCAGCTGCTGCTGCTGTTCAAACTTTTGCTTTAGGCCCATTCCTTTGATGTTAATAAGCGTTTCTAGTACAATCTTTTTCGCTCTGTTCACCCACATCTTTACATTACCTCGTGTGTGTGTGTGTGTGTGTGTGTGTATGTGTATGTGTGTGTACGTGTGTATAGCATGTGTTTGAAACACTATACTGTATCTGCATAGAAAAAAAGCCTTCTTTTAGTAATGTACAGTTCAAATACTGTATGAACATGACCCCATCTCATCTCATCCCCCTGACTCTGGATACAAAACATTCATGTATTCGTTTGCAACTTTTCATACAATTTGCTTGCACCATTTCAGAGAAATTAAATATTTAAAATGGAAATAAATTGGTAACTGCAGTAACAAACAACACTGTACATGCTAATAGTACATCCATGTAAGCAGTACATACATGCTCAGGAGTTGTTTTTTTGGATCGGTATATACTTGTCATTATCCACTTCAACCATTTTAATTCCCCCCTTTTAAATTATTGTACTGGTTGATGTGTATGTATATATATATATATATATATATATATATATATATATATATATAGATATATATCTATATATATATATATATATATATATATATTTCAACCATTATCACCTACAGTACAGTAGCATACAGTGCTCCCACTGCAGCAAGGGATTCTGGGAAATGACATGCAATGTTTACTCGCTCATCCCACAACGTGGCGGTATCAAATATAGCGTTTTCCCAGTTATTATATCCCTGCAGGATGTAGGATAATCCCAGCCAAACCCACATACTTACTACATTCCCGTTATGTCACATGTATTATTTCCTGTGAAGGAAGCGCTATGTATATTCCCATTATGGTCACAAATTGGACGATACTGTATTTCCATTATGTCTCCTATTATTTTCCCATGATATCTCATAGAATACTGTCATCCAAAACCACATCATTATTGAATGATTGAAAATGATGCTCCGTTTTATGTCAAGATTGTCTTGACACTTAGACCCCCAAGATTTCAATAGCGCCTCACTTAAAAGATGACATTATTTTTGATTCAAATGAACTTTTATGGTGCAGAAGCCGCATGGTGCCTGTGCCTACAGTGTATGTATTTGTCAGTGTGTCTCTATCTGCATTTCTGTCTCTTGCTGGCCGCCAGCCTGTGTGATGATGTCAGCCTGTCTGTGATGTAAGAGAGACATTGTGATATCATCACATACTGTAGGCAGGATGGCAGGTGTAAAGCTTCTAAAAGAGAGAGGGAGGGAGAGAGGTAGAGGAGAGAGAGGGAGAAAGAGGGAGAGAGAGAGCAAGCAGCTCCTCCCTCCCATGCAAATGACTGGAGGCAGAGGAGTAGAGGGACAGAAGCCTGTGCTGCTTGTAATGGGACAGGATTTGGGGTGCTGTTTCATGCTCTATCTCCCTCCCTCCCACTGTCTCAGGTGCAGAAAGTTTTCAAGGGAGAGAGGAAAGGAAGAGGAAAATGGAAGCTGAGGAGAGCTGGTCCTGTCCCTCTTGTTGGTAAAGAGGGGGCATCCAGAAAGAGGTAAGGAGATAGTTTTATTTTAATTCAAGAAGGAGTGCCTGGTGGCGTAGCTGGTGTGCTCTGTCACACTACAGACCCCTCCCTGTGTGTGTGTGTGCGTGCGTGCGTGCGTGCGTGCGTGCGTGCGTGCGTGCGTGCGTCTGCAGGGGGTATCTGTCCCATCCATAGATATCAGGGGTACTGCAGCTGCTGCTGCTGTTCAAACTTTTGCTTTAGGCCCATTCCTTTGATGTTAATAAGCGTTTCTAGTACAATCTTTTTCGCTCTGTTCACCCACATCTTTACATTACCTCGTGTGTGTGTGTGTGTGTGTGTGTGTATGTGTATGTGTGTGTACGTGTGTATAGCATGTGTTTGAAACACTATACTGTATCTGCATAGAAAAAAAGCCTTCTTTTAGTAATGTACAGTTCAAATACTGTATGAACATGACCCCATCTCATCTCATCCCCCTGACTCTGGATACAAAACATTCATGTATTCGTTTGCAACTTTTCATACAATTTGCTTGCACCATTTCAGAGAAATTAAATATTTAAAATGGAAATAAATTGGTAACTGCAGTAACAAACAACACTGTACATGCTAATAGTACATCCATGTAAGCAGTACATACATGCTCAGGAGTTGTTTTTTTGGATCGGTATATACTTGTCATTATCCACTTCAACCATTTTAATTCCCCCCTTTTAAATTATTGTACTGGTTGATGTGTATGTATATATATATATATATATATATATATATATATATATATATATATAGATATATATCTATATATATATATATATATATATATATATTTCAACCATTATCACCTACAGTACAGTAGCATACAGTGCTCCCACTGCAGCAAGGGATTCTGGGAAATGACATGCAATGTTTACTCGCTCATCCCACAACGTGGCGGTATCAAATATAGCGTTTTCCCAGTTATTATATCCCTGCAGGATGTAGGATAATCCCAGCCAAACCCACATACTTACTACATTCCCGTTATGTCACATGTATTATTTCCTGTGAAGGAAGCGCTATGTATATTCCCATTATGGTCACAAATTGGACGATACTGTATTTCCATTATGTCTCCTATTATTTTCCCATGATATCTCATAGAATACTGTCATCCAAAACCACATCATTATTGAATGATTGAAAATGATGCTCCGTTTTATGTCAAGATTGTCTTGACACTTAGACCCCCAAGATTTCAATAGCGCCTCACTTAAAAGATGACATTATTTTTGATTCAAATGAACTTTTATGGTGCAGAAGCCGCATGGTGCCTGTGCCTACAGTGTATGTATTTGTCAGTGTGTCTCTATCTGCATTTCTGTCTCTTGCTGGCCGCCAGCCTGTGTGATGATGTCAGCCTGTCTGTGATGTAAGAGAGACATTGTGATATCATCACATACTGTAGGCAGGATGGCAGGTGTAAAGCTTCTAAAAGAGAGAGGGAGGGAGAGAGGTAGAGGAGAGAGAGGGAGAAAGAGGGAGAGAGAGGGAGAAAGAGGGAGAGAGAGAGCAAGCAGCTCCTCCCTCCCATGCAAATGACTGGAGGCAGAGGAGTAGAGGGACAGAAGCCTGTGCTGCTTGTAATGGGACAGGATTTGGGGTGCTGTTTCATGCTCTATCTCCCTCCCTCCCACTGTCTCAGGTGCAGAAAGTTTTCAAGGGAGAGAGGAAAGGAAGAGGAAAATGGAAGCTGAGGAGAGCTGGTCCTGTCCCTCTTGTTGGTAAAGAGGGGGCATCCAGAAAGAGGTAAGGAGATAGTTTTATTTTAATTCAAGAAGGAGTGCCTGGTGGCGTAGCTGGTGTGCTCTGTCACACTACAGACCCCTCCCTGTGTGTGTGTGTGCGTGCGTGCGTGCGTGCGTGCGTCTGCAGGGGGTATCTGTCCCATCCATAGATATCAGGGGTACTGCAGCTGCTGCTGCTGTTCAAACTTTTGCTTTAGGCCCATTCCTTTGATGTTAATAAGCGTTTCTAGTACAATCTTTTTCGCTCTGTTCACCCACATCTTTACATTACCTCGTGTGTGTGTGTGTGTGTGTGTGTGTATGTGTATGTGTGTGTACGTGTGTATAGCATGTGTTTGAAACACTATACTGTATCTGCATAGAAAAAAAGCCTTCTTTTAGTAATGTACAGTTCAAATACTGTATGAACATGACCCCATCTCATCTCATCCCCCTGACTCTGGATACAAAACATTCATGTATTCGTTTGCAACTTTTCATACAATTTGCTTGCACCATTTCAGAGAAATTAAATATTTAAAATGGAAATAAATTGGTAACTGCAGTAACAAACAACACTGTACATGCTAATAGTACATCCATGTAAGCAGTACATACATGCTCAGGAGTTGTTTTTTTGGATCGGTATATACTTGTCATTATCCACTTCAACCATTTTAATTCCCCCCTTTTAAATTATTGTACTGGTTGATGTGTATGTATATATATATATATATATATATATATATATATATATATATATAGATATATATCTATATATATATATATATATATATATATATTTCAACCATTATCACCTACAGTACAGTAGCATACAGTGCTCCCACTGCAGCAAGGGATTCTGGGAAATGACATGCAATGTTTACTCGCTCATCCCACAACGTGGCGGTATCAAATATAGCGTTTTCCCAGTTATTATATCCCTGCAGGATGTAGGATAATCCCAGCCAAACCCACATACTTACTACATTCCCGTTATGTCACATGTATTATTTCCTGTGAAGGAAGCGCTATGTATATTCCCATTATGGTCACAAATTGGACGATACTGTATTTCCATTATGTCTCCTATTATTTTCCCATGATATCTCATAGAATACTGTCATCCAAAACCACATCATTATTGAATGATTGAAAATGATGCTCCGTTTTATGTCAAGATTGTCTTGACACTTAGACCCCCAAGATTTCAATAGCGCCTCACTTAAAAGATGACATTATTTTTGATTCAAATGAACTTTTATGGTGCAGAAGCCGCATGGTGCCTGTGCCTACAGTGTATGTATTTGTCAGTGTGTCTCTATCTGCATTTCTGTCTCTTGCTGGCCGCCAGCCTGTGTGATGATGTCAGCCTGTCTGTGATGTAAGAGAGACATTGTGATATCATCACATACTGTAGGCAGGATGGCAGGTGTAAAGCTTCTAAAAGAGAGAGGGAGGGAGAGAGGTAGAGGAGAGAGAGGGAGAAAGAGGGAGAGAGAGAGCAAGCAGCTCCTCCCTCCCATGCAAATGACTGGAGGCAGAGGAGTAGAGGGACAGAAGCCTGTGCTGCTTGTAATGGGACAGGATTTGGGGTGCTGTTTCATGCTCTATCTCCCTCCCTCCCACTGTCTCAGGTGCAGAAAGTTTTCAAGGGAGAGAGGAAAGGAAGAGGAAAATGGAAGCTGAGGAGAGCTGGTCCTGTCCCTCTTGTTGGTAAAGAGGGGGCATCCAGAAAGAGGTAAGGAGATAGTTTTATTTTAATTCAAGAAGGAGTGCCTGGTGGCGTAGCTGGTGTGCTCTGTCACACTACAGACCCCTCCCTGTGTGTGTGTGTGCGTGCGTGCGTGCGTGCGTGCGTGCGTGCGTGCGTGCGTGCGTGCGTCTGCAGGGGGTATCTGTCCCATCCATAGATATCAGGGGTACTGCAGCTGCTGCTGCTGTTCAAACTTTTGCTTTAGGCCCATTCCTTTGATGTTAATAAGCGTTTCTAGTACAATCTTTTTCGCTCTGTTCACCCACATCTTTACATTACCTCGTGTGTGTGTGTGTGTGTGTGTGTGTATGTGTATGTGTGTGTACGTGTGTATAGCATGTGTTTGAAACACTATACTGTATCTGCATAGAAAAAAAGCCTTCTTTTAGTAATGTACAGTTCAAATACTGTATGAACATGACCCCATCTCATCTCATCCCCCTGACTCTGGATACAAAACATTCATGTATTCGTTTGCAACTTTTCATACAATTTGCTTGCACCATTTCAGAGAAATTAAATATTTAAAATGGAAATAAATTGGTAACTGCAGTAACAAACAACACTGTACATGCTAATAGTACATCCATGTAAGCAGTACATACATGCTCAGGAGTTGTTTTTTTGGATCGGTATATACTTGTCATTATCCACTTCAACCATTTTAATTCCCCCCTTTTAAATTATTGTACTGGTTGATGTGTATGTATATATATATATATATATATATATATATATATATATATATATATATAGATATATATCTATATATATATATATATATATATATATATTTCAACCATTATCACCTACAGTACAGTAGCATACAGTGCTCCCACTGCAGCAAGGGATTCTGGGAAATGACATGCAATGTTTACTCGCTCATCCCACAACGTGGCGGTATCAAATATAGCGTTTTCCCAGTTATTATATCCCTGCAGGATGTAGGATAATCCCAGCCAAACCCACATACTTACTACATTCCCGTTATGTCACATGTATTATTTCCTGTGAAGGAAGCGCTATGTATATTCCCATTATGGTCACAAATTGGACGATACTGTATTTCCATTATGTCTCCTATTATTTTCCCATGATATCTCATAGAATACTGTCATCCAAAACCACATCATTATTGAATGATTGAAAATGATGCTCCGTTTTATGTCAAGATTGTCTTGACACTTAGACCCCCAAGATTTCAATAGCGCCTCACTTAAAAGATGACATTATTTTTGATTCAAATGAACTTTTATGGTGCAGAAGCCGCATGGTGCCTGTGCCTACAGTGTATGTATTTGTCAGTGTGTCTCTATCTGCATTTCTGTCTCTTGCTGGCCGCCAGCCTGTGTGATGATGTCAGCCTGTCTGTGATGTAAGAGAGACATTGTGATATCATCACATACTGTAGGCAGGATGGCAGGTGTAAAGCTTCTAAAAGAGAGAGGGAGGGAGAGAGGTAGAGGAGAGAGAGGGAGAAAGAGGGAGAGAGAGGGAGAAAGAGGGAGAGAGAGAGCAAGCAGCTCCTCCCTCCCATGCAAATGACTGGAGGCAGAGGAGTAGAGGGACAGAAGCCTGTGCTGCTTGTAATGGGACAGGATTTGGGGTGCTGTTTCATGCTCTATCTCCCTCCCTCCCACTGTCTCAGGTGCAGAAAGTTTTCAAGGGAGAGAGGAAAGGAAGAGGAAAATGGAAGCTGAGGAGAGCTGGTCCTGTCCCTCTTGTTGGTAAAGAGGGGGCATCCAGAAAGAGGTAAGGAGATAGTTTTATTTTAATTCAAGAAGGAGTGCCTGGTGGCGTAGCTGGTGTGCTCTGTCACACTACAGACCCCTCCCTGTGTGTGTGTGTGCGTGCGTGCGTGCGTGCGTGCGTCTGCAGGGGGTATCTGTCCCATCCATAGATATCAGGGGTACTGCAGCTGCTGCTGCTGTTCAAACTTTTGCTTTAGGCCCATTCCTTTGATGTTAATAAGCGTTTCTAGTACAATCTTTTTCGCTCTGTTCACCCACATCTTTACATTACCTCGTGTGTGTGTGTGTGTGTGTGTGTGTATGTGTATGTGTGTGTACGTGTGTATAGCATGTGTTTGAAACACTATACTGTATCTGCATAGAAAAAAAGCCTTCTTTTAGTAATGTACAGTTCAAATACTGTATGAACATGACCCCATCTCATCTCATCCCCCTGACTCTGGATACAAAACATTCATGTATTCGTTTGCAACTTTTCATACAATTTGCTTGCACCATTTCAGAGAAATTAAATATTTAAAATGGAAATAAATTGGTAACTGCAGTAACAAACAACACTGTACATGCTAATAGTACATCCATGTAAGCAGTACATACATGCTCAGGAGTTGTTTTTTTGGATCGGTATATACTTGTCATTATCCACTTCAACCATTTTAATTCCCCCCTTTTAAATTATTGTACTGGTTGATGTGTATGTATATATATATATATATATATATATATATATATATATATATATAGATATATATCTATATATATATATATATATATATATATATTTCAACCATTATCACCTACAGTACAGTAGCATACAGTGCTCCCACTGCAGCAAGGGATTCTGGGAAATGACATGCAATGTTTACTCGCTCATCCCACAACGTGGCGGTATCAAATATAGCGTTTTCCCAGTTATTATATCCCTGCAGGATGTAGGATAATCCCAGCCAAACCCACATACTTACTACATTCCCGTTATGTCACATGTATTATTTCCTGTGAAGGAAGCGCTATGTATATTCCCATTATGGTCACAAATTGGACGATACTGTATTTCCATTATGTCTCCTATTATTTTCCCATGATATCTCATAGAATACTGTCATCCAAAACCACATCATTATTGAATGATTGAAAATGATGCTCCGTTTTATGTCAAGATTGTCTTGACACTTAGACCCCCAAGATTTCAATAGCGCCTCACTTAAAAGATGACATTATTTTTGATTCAAATGAACTTTTATGGTGCAGAAGCCGCATGGTGCCTGTGCCTACAGTGTATGTATTTGTCAGTGTGTCTCTATCTGCATTTCTGTCTCTTGCTGGCCGCCAGCCTGTGTGATGATGTCAGCCTGTCTGTGATGTAAGAGAGACATTGTGATATCATCACATACTGTAGGCAGGATGGCAGGTGTAAAGCTTCTAAAAGAGAGAGGGAGGGAGAGAGGTAGAGGAGAGAGAGGGAGAAAGAGGGAGAGAGAGAGCAAGCAGCTCCTCCCTCCCATGCAAATGACTGGAGGCAGAGGAGTAGAGGGACAGAAGCCTGTGCTGCTTGTAATGGGACAGGATTTGGGGTGCTGTTTCATGCTCTATCTCCCTCCCTCCCACTGTCTCAGGTGCAGAAAGTTTTCAAGGGAGAGAGGAAAGGAAGAGGAAAATGGAAGCTGAGGAGAGCTGGTCCTGTCCCTCTTGTTGGTAAAGAGGGGGCATCCAGAAAGAGGTAAGGAGATAGTTTTATTTTAATTCAAGAAGGAGTGCCTGGTGGCGTAGCTGGTGTGCTCTGTCACACTACAGACCCCTCCCTGTGTGTGTGTGTGCGTGCGTGCGTGCGTGCGTGCGTGCGTGCGTGCGTGCGTCTGCAGGGGGTATCTGTCCCATCCATAGATATCAGGGGTACTGCAGCTGCTGCTGCTGTTCAAACTTTTGCTTTAGGCCCATTCCTTTGATGTTAATAAGCGTTTCTAGTACAATCTTTTTCGCTCTGTTCACCCACATCTTTACATTACCTCGTGTGTGTGTGTGTGTGTGTGTGTGTATGTGTATGTGTGTGTACGTGTGTATAGCATGTGTTTGAAACACTATACTGTATCTGCATAGAAAAAAAGCCTTCTTTTAGTAATGTACAGTTCAAATACTGTATGAACATGACCCCATCTCATCTCATCCCCCTGACTCTGGATACAAAACATTCATGTATTCGTTTGCAACTTTTCATACAATTTGCTTGCACCATTTCAGAGAAATTAAATATTTAAAATGGAAATAAATTGGTAACTGCAGTAACAAACAACACTGTACATGCTAATAGTACATCCATGTAAGCAGTACATACATGCTCAGGAGTTGTTTTTTTGGATCGGTATATACTTGTCATTATCCACTTCAACCATTTTAATTCCCCCCTTTTAAATTATTGTACTGGTTGATGTGTATGTATATATATATATATATATATATATATATATATATATATATATAGATATATATCTATATATATATATATATATATATATATATTTCAACCATTATCACCTACAGTACAGTAGCATACAGTGCTCCCACTGCAGCAAGGGATTCTGGGAAATGACATGCAATGTTTACTCGCTCATCCCACAACGTGGCGGTATCAAATATAGCGTTTTCCCAGTTATTATATCCCTGCAGGATGTAGGATAATCCCAGCCAAACCCACATACTTACTACATTCCCGTTATGTCACATGTATTATTTCCTGTGAAGGAAGCGCTATGTATATTCCCATTATGGTCACAAATTGGACGATACTGTATTTCCATTATGTCTCCTATTATTTTCCCATGATATCTCATAGAATACTGTCATCCAAAACCACATCATTATTGAATGATTGAAAATGATGCTCCGTTTTATGTCAAGATTGTCTTGACACTTAGACCCCCAAGATTTCAATAGCGCCTCACTTAAAAGATGACATTATTTTTGATTCAAATGAACTTTTATGGTGCAGAAGCCGCATGGTGCCTGTGCCTACAGTGTATGTATTTGTCAGTGTGTCTCTATCTGCATTTCTGTCTCTTGCTGGCCGCCAGCCTGTGTGATGATGTCAGCCTGTCTGTGATGTAAGAGAGACATTGTGATATCATCACATACTGTAGGCAGGATGGCAGGTGTAAAGCTTCTAAAAGAGAGAGGGAGGGAGAGAGGTAGAGGAGAGAGAGGGAGAAAGAGGGAGAGAGAGGGAGAAAGAGGGAGAGAGAGAGCAAGCAGCTCCTCCCTCCCATGCAAATGACTGGAGGCAGAGGAGTAGAGGGACAGAAGCCTGTGCTGCTTGTAATGGGACAGGATTTGGGGTGCTGTTTCATGCTCTATCTCCCTCCCTCCCACTGTCTCAGGTGCAGAAAGTTTTCAAGGGAGAGAGGAAAGGAAGAGGAAAATGGAAGCTGAGGAGAGCTGGTCCTGTCCCTCTTGTTGGTAAAGAGGGGGCATCCAGAAAGAGGTAAGGAGATAGTTTTATTTTAATTCAAGAAGGAGTGCCTGGTGGCGTAGCTGGTGTGCTCTGTCACACTACAGACCCCTCCCTGTGTGTGTGCGTGCGTGCGTGCGTGCGTGCGTGCGTGCGTGCGTGCGTGCGTGCGTCTGCAGGGGGTATCTGTCCCATCCATAGATATCAGGGGTACTGCAGCTGCTGCTGCTGTTCAAACTTTTGCTTTAGGCCCATTCCTTTGATGTTAATAAGCGTTTCTAGTACAATCTTTTTCGCTCTGTTCACCCACATCTTTACATTACCTCGTGTGTGTGTGTGTGTGTGTGTGTGTATGTGTATGTGTGTGTACGTGTGTATAGCATGTGTTTGAAACACTATACTGTATCTGCATAGAAAAAAAGCCTTCTTTTAGTAATGTACAGTTCAAATACTGTATGAACATGACCCCATCTCATCTCATCCCCCTGACTCTGGATACAAAACATTCATGTATTCGTTTGCAACTTTTCATACAATTTGCTTGCACCATTTCAGAGAAATTAAATATTTAAAATGGAAATAAATTGGTAACTGCAGTAACAAACAACACTGTACATGCTAATAGTACATCCATGTAAGCAGTACATACATGCTCAGGAGTTGTTTTTTTGGATCGGTATATACTTGTCATTATCCACTTCAACCATTTTAATTCCCCCCTTTTAAATTATTGTACTGGTTGATGTGTATGTATATATATATATATATATATATATATATATATATACAGCTAAACCCCGTTATAACGCGGGTCTCGGGGTCCACCCCGAGACCACCGCGTTACTAACGGGGTCGCGAGAAAAAAAAATAGCCGCCGCGCTTTAGCGCATATTCATCCCGCGGGACAGGAGATGGGAGCGGGCATGTCCCTCCGCTCCCCGCTTCCCCCTGTCACCGCGGGACAGGCCGCGGGGCAGGAGATGGGAGCGGGGATGTCTCTCCTGTCCCCGCTTCCCCCTGTCACCTCGGGACAGGCCGCGGGGCAGGAGATGGGAGCGGGGATGTCTCTCCTGTCCCCGCTTCCCCCTGTCACCTCGGGACAGGCCGCGGGGCAGGAGATGGGAGCGGGGATGTCCCTCCTGTCCCCGCTTCCCCCTGTCACCTCGGGACAGGCCGCGGGGCAGGAGATGGGAGCGGGGATGTCTCTCCTGTCCCCGCTTCCCCCTGTCACCTCGGGACAGGCCGCGGGGCAGGAGATGGGAGCGGGGATGTCTCTCCTGTCCCCGCTTCCCCCTGTCACCTCGGGACAGGCCGCGGGGCAGGAGATGGGAGCGGGGATGTCCCTCCTGTCCCCGCTTCCCCCTGTCACCTCGGGACAGGCCGCGGGGCAGGAGATGGGAGCGGGGATGTCTCTCCTGTCCCCGCTTCCCCCTGTCACCTCGGGACAGGCCGCGGGGCAGGAGATGGGAGTGGGGATGTCCCCTCAGGTCGCCGCTTACCTCAGAACCATGCTGCCTGCATGGAGGTTGTAGCGGGGGGTTTCTTCTCCCCACCGCTGTCCCCGGTGCTCCCGCTGCCTGCGCGGGAGGAGGGGGGGGAGCGGGTGGTGGTGCTGGTCGCGGCCCGTCTGTGTAGAGTGAGAGAGTGTGTGTGTATGTATATATGGGAGAGAAAGTGTGTGTGTGTATATGGGTGTGTGAGTGTGGGTAAGTGTCTGAGTGTGTGTGTAAGTGTGTGTAAGTGTGTGTGAGTGTGTGTGAGTGTCTGTGAGTGTGTAAGTGTGTGTGAGTGTGTGTGAGTGTGTGTGAGTGTCTGTGAGTGTCTGTGAGTGTCTGTGAGTGTCTGTGAGTGTCTGTGAGTGTCTAAGTGTGTGTGAGTGTGTGTGAGTGTCTGTGAGTGTGTAAGTGTGTGTGAGTGTGTGTGAGTGTGTGTCTGTGAGTGTCTAAGTGTGTGTAAGTGTGTGTAAGTGTGTGTGAGTGTGTGTGAGTGTCTAAGTGTGTGTAAGTGTGTGTGTGTGTGTGTGAGTGTGTGTGAGTGTCTGTAAGTGTGCGTAAGTGTGCGTGAGTGTGCGTAAGTGTGTGTGAGTGTGCGTGAGTGTGGTCAGTGTGTGTGCAGTGTGTCAGTGTGAGCAATGAGCAGTGTGTGTGCAGTGTGCAGTGTGTGTGCAGTGTGGCAGTGAGCAATGAGCAGTGTGTGTGCAGTGAGTGTGTGCAGTGTGTCAGTGTGAGCAATGAGCAGTGTGTGTGCAGTGTGCAGTGTGTGTGCAGTGTGGCAGTGTGAGCAATGAGCAGTGTGTGTGCAGTGAGTGTGTGCAGTGTGCAAAAAAAAAAATGTTAAAAAATTTTTTTTTAAAAAATTTATTTTTTTTTTTTTTTTTTTTTTAAAAAAAAAACGGGAGCCACGGGAAAACCGCGTTATAACCGAATCGCGGTATAACGAGGCGCGTTATAACGGGGTTTAGCTGTATATATAGATATATATCTATATATATATATATATATATATATTTCAACCATTATCACCTACAGTACAGTAGCATACAGTGCTCCCACTGCAGCAAGGGATTCTGGGAAA
Source organism: Ascaphus truei (assembly GCF_040206685.1). Taxonomy (NCBI): domain Eukaryota; kingdom Metazoa; phylum Chordata; class Amphibia; order Anura; family Ascaphidae; genus Ascaphus; species Ascaphus truei. The sequence continues at coordinate 16,932 of NW_027454682.1, forward strand.
TGACATGCAATGTTTACTCGTTCATCCCACAACGTGGCGGTATCAAATATAGCGTTTTCCCAGTTATTATATCCCTGCAGGATGTAGGATAATAACAGCCAAACCCACATACTTACTACATTCCCGTTATGTCACATGTATTATTTCCTGTGAAGGAAGCGCTATGTATATTCCCATTATGGTCACAAATTGGACGATACTGTATTTCCATTATGTCTCCTATTATTTTCCCATGATATCTCATAGAATACTGTCATCCAAAACCACATCATTATTGAATGATTGAAAATGATGCTCCGTTTTATGTCAAGATTGTCTTGACACTTAGACCCCCAAGATTTCAATAGCGCCTCACTTAAAAGATGACATTATTTTTGATTCAAATGAACTTTTATGGTGCAGAAGCCGCATGGTGCCTGTGCCTACAGTGTATGTATTTGTCAGTGTGTCTCTATCTGCATTTCTGTCTCTTGCTGGCCGCCAGCCTGTGTGATGATGTCAGCCTGTCTGTGATGTAAGAGAGACATTGTGATATCATCACATACTGTAGGCAGGATGGCAGGTGTAAAGCTTCTAAAAGAGAGAGGGAGGGAGAGAGGTAGAGGAGAGAGAGGGAGAAAGAGGGAGAGAGAGAGCAAGCAGCTCCTCCCTCCCATGCAAATGACTGGAGGCAGAGGAGTAGAGGGACAGAAGCCTGTGCTGCTTGTAATGGGACAGGATTTGGGGTGCTGTTTCATGCTCTATCTCCCTCCCTCCCACTGTCTCAGGTGCAGAAAGTTTTCAAGGGAGAGAGGAAAGGAAGAGGAAAATGGAAGCTGAGGAGAGCTGGTCCTGTCCCTCTTGTTGGTAAAGAGGGGGCATCCAGAAAGAGGTAAGGAGATAGTTTTATTTTAATTCAAGAAGGAGTGCCTGGTGGCGTAGCTGGTGTGCTCTGTCACACTACAGACCCCTCCCTGTGTGTGTGCGTGCGTGCGTGCGTGCGTGCGTGCGTGCGTGCGTGCGTGCGTGCGTCTGCAGGGGGTATCTGTCCCATCCATAGATATCAGGGGTACTGCAGCTGCTGCTGCTGTTCAAACTTTTGCTTTAGGCCCATTCCTTTGATGTTAATAAGCGTTTCTAGTACAATCTTTTTCGCTCTGTTCACCCACATCTTTACATTACCTCGTGTGTGTGTGTGTGTGTGTGTGTGTATGTGTATGTGTGTGTACGTGTGTATAGCATGTGTTTGAAACACTATACTGTATCTGCATAGAAAAAAAGCCTTCTTTTAGTAATGTACAGTTCAAATACTGTATGAACATGACCCCATCTCATCTCATCCCCCTGACTCTGGATACAAAACATTCATGTATTCGTTTGCAACTTTTCATACAATTTGCTTGCACCATTTCAGAGAAATTAAATATTTAAAATGGAAATAAATTGGTAACTGCAGTAACAAACAACACTGTACATGCTAATAGTACATCCATGTAAGCAGTACATACATGCTCAGGAGTTGTTTTTTTGGATCGGTATATACTTGTCATTATCCACTTCAACCATTTTAATTCCCCCCTTTTAAATTATTGTACTGGTTGATGTGTATGTATATATATATATATATATATATATATATATATATACAGCTAAACCCCGTTATAACGCGGGTCTCGGGGTCCACCCCGAGACCACCGCGTTACTAACGGGGTCGCGAGAAAAAAAAATAGCCGCCGCGCTTTAGCGCATATTCATCCCGCGGGACAGGAGATGGGAGCGGGCATGTCCCTCCGCTCCCCGCTTCCCCCTGTCACCGCGGGACAGGCCGCGGGGCAGGAGATGGGAGCGGGGATGTCTCTCCTGTCCCCGCTTCCCCCTGTCACCTCGGGACAGGCCGCGGGGCAGGAGATGGGAGCGGGGATGTCTCTCCTGTCCCCGCTTCCCCCTGTCACCTCGGGACAGGCCGCGGGGCAGGAGATGGGAGCGGGGATGTCCCTCCTGTCCCCGCTTCCCCCTGTCACCTCGGGACAGGCCGCGGGGCAGGAGATGGGAGCGGGGATGTCTCTCCTGTCCCCGCTTCCCCCTGTCACCTCGGGACAGGCCGCGGGGCAGGAGATGGGAGCGGGGATGTCTCTCCTGTCCCCGCTTCCCCCTGTCACCTCGGGACAGGCCGCGGGGCAGGAGATGGGAGCGGGGATGTCCCTCCTGTCCCCGCTTCCCCCTGTCACCTCGGGACAGGCCGCGGGGCAGGAGATGGGAGCGGGGATGTCTCTCCTGTCCCCGCTTCCCCCTGTCACCTCGGGACAGGCCGCGGGGCAGGAGATGGGAGTGGGGATGTCCCCTCAGGTCGCCGCTTACCTCAGAACCATGCTGCCTGCATGGAGGTTGTAGCGGGGGGTTTCTTCTCCCCACCGCTGTCCCCGGTGCTCCCGCTGCCTGCGCGGGAGGAGGGGGGGGAGCGGGTGGTGGTGCTGGTCGCGGCCCGTCTGTGTAGAGTGAGAGAGTGTGTGTGTATGTATATATGGGAGAGAAAGTGTGTGTGTGTATATGGGTGTGTGAGTGTGGGTAAGTGTCTGAGTGTGTGTGTAAGTGTGTGTAAGTGTGTGTGAGTGTGTGTGAGTGTCTGTGAGTGTGTAAGTGTGTGTGAGTGTGTGTGAGTGTGTGTGAGTGTCTGTGAGTGTCTGTGAGTGTCTGTGAGTGTCTGTGAGTGTCTGTGAGTGTCTAAGTGTGTGTGAGTGTGTGTGAGTGTCTGTGAGTGTGTAAGTGTGTGTGAGTGTGTGTGAGTGTGTGTCTGTGAGTGTCTAAGTGTGTGTAAGTGTGTGTAAGTGTGTGTGAGTGTGTGTGAGTGTCTAAGTGTGTGTAAGTGTGTGTGTGTGTGTGTGTGAGTGTGTGTGAGTGTCTGTAAGTGTGCGTAAGTGTGCGTGAGTGTGCGTAAGTGTGTGTGAGTGTGCGTGAGTGTGGTCAGTGTGTGTGCAGTGTGTCAGTGTGAGCAATGAGCAGTGTGTGTGCAGTGTGCAGTGTGTGTGCAGTGTGGCAGTGAGCAATGAGCAGTGTGTGTGCAGTGAGTGTGTGCAGTGTGTCAGTGTGAGCAATGAGCAGTGTGTGTGCAGTGTGCAGTGTGTGTGCAGTGTGGCAGTGTGAGCAATGAGCAGTGTGTGTGCAGTGAGTGTGTGCAGTGTGCAAAAAAAAAAATGTTAAAAATTTTTTTTTTAAAAAATTTATTTTTTTTTTTTTTTTTTTTTTAAAAAAAAACCGGGAGCCACGGGAAAACCGCGTTATAACCGAATCGCGGTATAACGAGGCGCGTTATAACGGGGTTTAGCTGTATATATAGATATATATCTATATATATATATATATATATATATTTCAACCATTATCACCTACAGTACAGTAGCATACAGTGCTCCCACTGCAGCAAGGGATTCTGGGAAATGACATGCAATGTTTACTCGTTCATCCCACAACGTGGCGGTATCAAATATAGCGTTTTCCCAGTTATTATATCCCTGCAGGATGTAGGATAATAACAGCCAAACCCACATACTTACTACATTCCCGTTATGTCACATGTATTATTTCCTGTGAAGGAAGCGCTATGTATATTCCCATTATGGTCACAAATTGGACGATACTGTATTTCCATTATGTCTCCTATTATTTTCCCATGATATCTCATAGAATACTGTCATCCAAAACCACATCATTATTGAATGATTGAAAATGATGCTCCGTTTTATGTCAAGATTGTCTTGACACTTAGACCCCCAAGATTTCAATAGCGCCTCACTTAAAAGATGACATTATTTTTGATTCAAATGAACTTTTATGGTGCAGAAGCCGCATGGTGCCTGTGCCTACAGTGTATGTATTTGTCAGTGTGTCTCTATCTGCATTTCTGTCTCTTGCTGGCCGCCAGCCTGTGTGATGATGTCAGCCTGTCTGTGATGTAAGAGAGACATTGTGATATCATCACATACTGTAGGCAGGATGGCAGGTGTAAAGCTTCTAAAAGAGAGAGGGAGGGAGAGAGGTAGAGGAGAGAGAGGGAGAAAGAGGGAGAGAGAGAGCAAGCAGCTCCTCCCTCCCATGCAAATGACTGGAGGCAGAGGAGTAGAGGGACAGAAGCCTGTGCTGCTTGTAATGGGACAGGATTTGGGGTGCTGTTTCATGCTCTATCTCCCTCCCTCCCACTGTCTCAGGTGCAGAAAGTTTTCAAGGGAGAGAGGAAAGGAAGAGGAAAATGGAAGCTGAGGAGAGCTGGTCCTGTCCCTCTTGTTGGTAAAGAGGGGGCATCCAGAAAGAGGTAAGGAGATAGTTTTATTTTAATTCAAGAAGGAGTGCCTGGTGGCGTAGCTGGTGTGCTCTGTCACACTACAGACCCCTCCCTGTGTGCGTGCGTGCGTGCGTGCGTGCGTGCGTGCGTCTGCAGGGGGTATCTGTCCCATCCATAGATATCAGGGGTACTGCAGCTGCTGCTGCTGTTCAAACTTTTGCTTTAGGCCCATTCCTTTGATGTTAATAAGCGTTTCTAGTACAATCTTTTTCGCTCTGTTCACCCACATCTTTACATTACCTCGTGTGTGTGTGTGTGTGTGTGTGTGTGTGTATGTGTATGTGTGTGTACGTGTGTATAGCATGTGTTTGAAACACTATACTGTATCTGCATAGAAAAAAAGCCTTCTTTTAGTAATGTACAGTTCAAATACTGTATGAACATGACCCCATCTCATCTCATCCCCCTGACTCTGGATACAAAACATTCATGTATTCGTTTGCAACTTTTCATACAATTTGCTTGCACCATTTCAGAGAAATTAAATATTTAAAATGGAAATAAATTGGTAACTGCAGTAACAAACAACACTGTACATGCTAATAGTACATCCATGTAAGCAGTACATACATGCTCAGGAGTTGTTTTTTTGGATCGGTATATACTTGTCATTATCCACTTCAACCATTTTAATTCCCCCCTTTTAAATTATTGTACTGGTTGATGTGTATGTATATATATATATATATATATATATATATATATATATATAGATATATATCTATATATATATATATATATATATATTTCAACCATTATCACCTACAGTACAGTAGCATACAGTGCTCCCACTGCAGCAAGGGATTCTGGGAAATGACATGCAATGTTTACTCGCTCATCCCACAACGTGGCGGTATCAAATATAGCGTTTTCCCAGTTATTATATCCCTGCAGGATGTAGGATAATCCCAGCCAAACCCACATACTTACTACATTCCCGTTATGTCACATGTATTATTTCCTGTGAAGGAAGCGCTATGTATATTCCCATTATGGTCACAAATTGGACGATACTGTATTTCCATTATGTCTCCTATTATTTTCCCATGATATCTCATAGAATACTGTCATCCAAAACCACATCATTATTGAATGATTGAAAATGATGCTCCGTTTTATGTCAAGATTGTCTTGACACTTAGACCCCCAAGATTTCAATAGTGCCTCACTTAAAAGATGACATTATTTTTGATTCAAATGAACTTTTATGGTGCAGAAGCCGCATGGTGCCTGTGCCTACAGTGTATGTATTTGTCAGTGTGTCTCTATCTGCATTTCTGTCTCTTGCTGGCCGCCAGCCTGTGTGATGATGTCAGCCTGTCTGTGATGTAAGAGAGACATTGTGATATCATCACATACTGTAGGCAGGATGGCAGGTGTAAAGCTTCTAAAAGAGAGAGGGAGGGAGAGAGGTAGAGGAGAGAGAGGGAGAAAGAGGGAGAGAGAGAGCAAGCAGCTCCTCCCTCCCATGCAAATGACTGGAGGCAGAGGAGTAGAGGGACAGAAGCCTGTGCTGCTTGTAATGGGACAGGATTTGGGGTGCTGTTTCATGCTCTATCTCCCTCCCTCCCACTGTCTCAGGTGCAGAAAGTTTTCAAGGGAGAGAGGAAAGGAAGAGGAAAATGGAAGCTGAGGAGAGCTGGTCCTGTCCCTCTTGTTGGTAAAGAGGGGGCATCCAGAAAGAGGTAAGGAGATAGTTTTATTTTAATTCAAGAAGGAGTGCCTGGTGGCGTAGCTGGTGTGCTCTGTCACACTACAGACCCCTCCCTGTGTGTGTGTGTGTGCGTGCGTGCGTGCGTGCGTGCGTGCGTGCGTGCGTCTGCAGGGGGTATCTGTCCCATCCATAGATATCAGGGGTACTGCAGCTGCTGCTGCTGTTCAAACTTTTGCTTTAGGCCCATTCCTTTGATGTTAATAAGCGTTTCTAGTACAATCTTTTTCGCTCTGTTCACCCACATCTTTACATTACCTCGTGTGTGTGTGTGTGTGTGTGTGTGTATGTGTATGTGTGTGTACGTGTGTATAGCATGTGTTTGAAACACTATACTGTATCTGCATAGAAAAAAAGCCTTCTTTTAGTAATGTACAGTTCAAATACTGTATGAACATGACCCCATCTCATCTCATCCCCCTGACTCTGGATACAAAACATTCATGTATTCGTTTGCAACTTTTCATACAATTTGCTTGCACCATTTCAGAGAAATTAAATATTTAAAATGGAAATAAATTGGTAACTGCAGTAACAAACAACACTGTACATGCTAATAGTACATCCATGTAAGCAGTACATACATGCTCAGGAGTTGTTTTTTTGGATCGGTATATACTTGTCATTATCCACTTCAACCATTTTAATTCCCCCCTTTTAAATTATTGTACTGGTTGATGTGTATGTATATATATATATATATATATATATATATATATATATATATATAGATATATATCTATATATATATATATATATATATATATATTTCAACCATTATCACCTACAGTACAGTAGCATACAGTGCTCCCACTGCAGCAAGGGATTCTGGGAAATGACATGCAATGTTTACTCGCTCATCCCACAACGTGGCGGTATCAAATATAGCGTTTTCCCAGTTATTATATCCCTGCAGGATGTAGGATAATCCCAGCCAAACCCACATACTTACTACATTCCCGTTATGTCACATGTATTATTTCCTGTGAAGGAAGCGCTATGTATATTCCCATTATGGTCACAAATTGGACGATACTGTATTTCCATTATGTCTCCTATTATTTTCCCATGATATCTCATAGAATACTGTCATCCAAAACCACATCATTATTGAATGATTGAAAATGATGCTCCGTTTTATGTCAAGATTGTCTTGACACTTAGACCCCCAAGATTTCAATAGCGCCTCACTTAAAAGATGACATTATTTTTGATTCAAATGAACTTTTATGGTGCAGAAGCCGCATGGTGCCTGTGCCTACAGTGTATGTATTTGTCAGTGTGTCTCTATCTGCATTTCTGTCTCTTGCTGGCCGCCAGCCTGTGTGATGATGTCAGCCTGTCTGTGATGTAAGAGAGACATTGTGATATCATCACATACTGTAGGCAGGATGGCAGGTGTAAAGCTTCTAAAAGAGAGAGGGAGGGAGAGAGGTAGAGGAGAGAGAGGGAGAAAGAGGGAGAGAGAGAGCAAGCAGCTCCTCCCTCCCATGCAAATGACTGGAGGCAGAGGAGTAGAGGGACAGAAGCCTGTGCTGCTTGTAATGGGACAGGATTTGGGGTGCTGTTTCATGCTCTATCTCCCTCCCTCCCACTGTCTCAGGTGCAGAAAGTTTTCAAGGGAGAGAGGAAAGGAAGAGGAAAATGGAAGCTGAGGAGAGCTGGTCCTGTCCCTCTTGTTGGTAAAGAGGGGGCATCCAGAAAGAGGTAAGGAGATAGTTTTATTTTAATTCAAGAAGGAGTGCCTGGTGGCGTAGCTGGTGTGCTCTGTCACACTACAGACCCCTCCCTGTGTGTGTGTGTGCGTGCGTGCGTGCGTGCGTGCGTGCGTGCGTGCGTGCGTCTGCAGGGGGTATCTGTCCCATCCATAGATATCAGGGGTACTGCAGCTGCTGCTGCTGTTCAAACTTTTGCTTTAGGCCCATTCCTTTGATGTTAATAAGCGTTTCTAGTACAATCTTTTTCGCTCTGTTCACCCACATCTTTACATTACCTCGTGTGTGTGTGTGTGTGTGTGTGTGTATGTGTATGTGTGTGTACGTGTGTATAGCATGTGTTTGAAACACTATACTGTATCTGCATAGAAAAAAAGCCTTCTTTTAGTAATGTACAGTTCAAATACTGTATGAACATGACCCCATCTCATCTCATCCCCCTGACTCTGGATACAAAACATTCATGTATTCGTTTGCAACTTTTCATACAATTTGCTTGCACCATTTCAGAGAAATTAAATATTTAAAATGGAAATAAATTGGTAACTGCAGTAACAAACAACACTGTACATGCTAATAGTACATCCATGTAAGCAGTACATACATGCTCAGGAGTTGTTTTTTTGGATCGGTATATACTTGTCATTATCCACTTCAACCATTTTAATTCCCCCCTTTTAAATTATTGTACTGGTTGATGTGTATGTATATATATATATATATATATATATATATATATATATATATATATAGATATATATCTATATATATATATATATATATATATATATTTCAACCATTATCACCTACAGTACAGTAGCATACAGTGCTCCCACTGCAGCAAGGGATTCTGGGAAATGACATGCAATGTTTACTCGCTCATCCCACAACGTGGCGGTATCAAATATAGCGTTTTCCCAGTTATTATATCCCTGCAGGATGTAGGATAATCCCAGCCAAACCCACATACTTACTACATTCCCGTTATGTCACATGTATTATTTCCTGTGAAGGAAGCGCTATGTATATTCCCATTATGGTCACAAATTGGACGATACTGTATTTCCATTATGTCTCCTATTATTTTCCCATGATATCTCATAGAATACTGTCATCCAAAACCACATCATTATTGAATGATTGAAAATGATGCTCCGTTTTATGTCAAGATTGTCTTGACACTTAGACCCCCAAGATTTCAATAGCGCCTCACTTAAAAGATGACATTATTTTTGATTCAAATGAACTTTTATGGTGCAGAAGCCGCATGGTGCCTGTGCCTACAGTGTATGTATTTGTCAGTGTGTCTCTATCTGCATTTCTGTCTCTTGCTGGCCGCCAGCCTGTGTGATGATGTCAGCCTGTCTGTGATGTAAGAGAGACATTGTGATATCATCACATACTGTAGGCAGGATGGCAGGTGTAAAGCTTCTAAAAGAGAGAGGGAGGGAGAGAGGTAGAGGAGAGAGAGGGAGAAAGAGGGAGAGAGAGAGCAAGCAGCTCCTCCCTCCCATGCAAATGACTGGAGGCAGAGGAGTAGAGGGACAGAAGCCTGTGCTGCTTGTAATGGGACAGGATTTGGGGTGCTGTTTCATGCTCTATCTCCCTCCCTCCCACTGTCTCAGGTGCAGAAAGTTTTCAAGGGAGAGAGGAAAGGAAGAGGAAAATGGAAGCTGAGGAGAGCTGGTCCTGTCCCTCTTGTTGGTAAAGAGGGGGCATCCAGAAAGAGGTAAGGAGATAGTTTTATTTTAATTCAAGAAGGAGTGCCTGGTGGCGTAGCTGGTGTGCTCTGTCACACTACAGACCCCTCCCTGTGTGTGTGTGTGCGTGCGTGCGTGCGTGCGTGCGTGCGTGCGTGCGTGCGTGCGTCTGCAGGGGGTATCTGTCCCATCCATAGATATCAGGGGTACTGCAGCTGCTGCTGCTGTTCAAACTTTTGCTTTAGGCCCATTCCTTTGATGTTAATAAGCGTTTCTAGTACAATCTTTTTCGCTCTGTTCACCCACATCTTTACATTACCTCGTGTGTGTGTGTGTGTGTGTGTGTGTATGTGTATGTGTGTGTACGTGTGTATAGCATGTGTTTGAAACACTATACTGTATCTGCATAGAAAAAAAGCCTTCTTTTAGTAATGTACAGTTCAAATACTGTATGAACATGACCCCATCTCATCTCATCCCCCTGACTCTGGATACAAAACATTCATGTATTCGTTTGCAACTTTTCATACAATTTGCTTGCACCATTTCAGAGAAATTAAATATTTAAAATGGAAATAAATTGGTAACTGCAGTAACAAACAACACTGTACATGCTAATAGTACATCCATGTAAGCAGTACATACATGCTCAGGAGTTGTTTTTTTGGATCGGTATATACTTGTCATTATCCACTTCAACCATTTTAATTCCCCCCTTTTAAATTATTGTACTGGTTGATGTGTATGTATATATATATATATATATATATATATATATATATATATATATATAGATATATATCTATATATATATATATATATATATATATATTTCAACCATTATCACCTACAGTACAGTAGCATACAGTGCTCCCACTGCAGCAAGGGATTCTGGGAAATGACATGCAATGTTTACTCGCTCATCCCACAACGTGGCGGTATCAAATATAGCGTTTTCCCAGTTATTATATCCCTGCAGGATGTAGGATAATCCCAGCCAAACCCACATACTTACTACATTCCCGTTATGTCACATGTATTATTTCCTGTGAAGGAAGCGCTATGTATATTCCCATTATGGTCACAAATTGGACGATACTGTATTTCCATTATGTCTCCTATTATTTTCCCATGATATCTCATAGAATACTGTCATCCAAAACCACATCATTATTGAATGATTGAAAATGATGCTCCGTTTTATGTCAAGATTGTCTTGACACTTAGACCCCCAAGATTTCAATAGCGCCTCACTTAAAAGATGACATTATTTTTGATTCAAATGAACTTTTATGGTGCAGAAGCCGCATGGTGCCTGTGCCTACAGTGTATGTATTTGTCAGTGTGTCTCTATCTGCATTTCTGTCTCTTGCTGGCCGCCAGCCTGTGTGATGATGTCAGCCTGTCTGTGATGTAAGAGAGACATTGTGATATCATCACATACTGTAGGCAGGATGGCAGGTGTAAAGCTTCTAAAAGAGAGAGGGAGGGAGAGAGGTAGAGGAGAGAGAGGGAGAAAGAGGGAGAGAGAGAGCAAGCAGCTCCTCCCTCCCATGCAAATGACTGGAGGCAGAGGAGTAGAGGGACAGAAGCCTGTGCTGCTTGTAATGGGACAGGATTTGGGGTGCTGTTTCATGCTCTATCTCCCTCCCTCCCACTGTCTCAGGTGCAGAAAGTTTTCAAGGGAGAGAGGAAAGGAAGAGGAAAATGGAAGCTGAGGAGAGCTGGTCCTGTCCCTCTTGTTGGTAAAGAGGGGGCATCCAGAAAGAGGTAAGGAGATAGTTTTATTTTAATTCAAGAAGGAGTGCCTGGTGGCGTAGCTGGTGTGCTCTGTCACACTACAGACCCCTCCCTGTGTGTGTGTGTGCGTGCGTGCGTGCGTGCGTGCGTGCGTCTGCAGGGGGTATCTGTCCCATCCATAGATATCAGGGGTACTGCAGCTGCTGCTGCTGTTCAAACTTTTGCTTTAGGCCCATTCCTTTGATGTTAATAAGCGTTTCTAGTACAATCTTTTTCGCTCTGTTCACCCACATCTTTACATTACCTCGTGTGTGTGTGTGTGTGTGTGTGTGTATGTGTATGTGTGTGTACGTGTGTATAGCATGTGTTTGAAACACTATACTGTATCTGCATAGAAAAAAAGCCTTCTTTTAGTAATGTACAGTTCAAATACTGTATGAACATGACCCCATCTCATCTCATCCCCCTGACTCTGGATACAAAACATTCATGTATTCGTTTGCAACTTTTCATACAATTTGCTTGCACCATTTCAGAGAAATTAAATATTTAAAATGGAAATAAATTGGTAACTGCAGTAACAAACAACACTGTACATGCTAATAGTACATCCATGTAAGCAGTACATACATGCTCAGGAGTTGTTTTTTTGGATCGGTATATACTTGTCATTATCCACTTCAACCATTTTAATTCCCCCCTTTTAAATTATTGTACTGGTTGATGTGTATGTATATATATATATATATATATATATATATATATATATATATATATAGATATATATCTATATATATATATATATATATATATATATTTCAACCATTATCACCTACAGTACAGTAGCATACAGTGCTCCCACTGCAGCAAGGGATTCTGGGAAATGACATGCAATGTTTACTCGCTCATCCCACAACGTGGCGGTATCAAATATAGCGTTTTCCCAGTTATTATATCCCTGCAGGATGTAGGATAATCCCAGCCAAACCCACATACTTACTACATTCCCGTTATGTCACATGTATTATTTCCTGTGAAGGAAGCGCTATGTATATTCCCATTATGGTCACAAATTGGACGATACTGTATTTCCATTATGTCTCCTATTATTTTCCCATGATATCTCATAGAATACTGTCATCCAAAACCACATCATTATTGAATGATTGAAAATGATGCTCCGTTTTATGTCAAGATTGTCTTGACACTTAGACCCCCAAGATTTCAATAGCGCCTCACTTAAAAGATGACATTATTTTTGATTCAAATGAACTTTTATGGTGCAGAAGCCGCATGGTGCCTGTGCCTACAGTGTATGTATTTGTCAGTGTGTCTCTATCTGCATTTCTGTCTCTTGCTGGCCGCCAGCCTGTGTGATGATGTCAGCCTGTCTGTGATGTAAGAGAGACATTGTGATATCATCACATACTGTAGGCAGGATGGCAGGTGTAAAGCTTCTAAAAGAGAGAGGGAGGGAGAGAGGTAGAGGAGAGAGAGGGAGAAAGAGGGAGAGAGAGGGAGAAAGAGGGAGAGAGAGAGCAAGCAGCTCCTCCCTCCCATGCAAATGACTGGAGGCAGAGGAGTAGAGGGACAGAAGCCTGTGCTGCTTGTAATGGGACAGGATTTGGGGTGCTGTTTCATGCTCTATCTCCCTCCCTCCCACTGTCTCAGGTGCAGAAAGTTTTCAAGGGAGAGAGGAAAGGAAGAGGAAAATGGAAGCTGAGGAGAGCTGGTCCTGTCCCTCTTGTTGGTAAAGAGGGGGCATCCAGAAAGAGGTAAGGAGATAGTTTTATTTTAATTCAAGAAGGAGTGCCTGGTGGCGTAGCTGGTGTGCTCTGTCACACTACAGACCCCTCCCTGTGTGTGTGTGTGCGTGCGTGCGTGCGTGCGTGCGTGCGTGCGTCTGCAGGGGGTATCTGTCCCATCCATAGATATCAGGGGTACTGCAGCTGCTGCTGCTGTTCAAACTTTTGCTTTAGGCCCATTCCTTTGATGTTAATAAGCGTTTCTAGTACAATCTTTTTCGCTCTGTTCACCCACATCTTTACATTACCTCGTGTGTGTGTGTGTGTGTGTGTGTGTATGTGTATGTGTGTGTACGTGTGTATAGCATGTGTTTGAAACACTATACTGTATCTGCATAGAAAAAAAGCCTTCTTTTAGTAATGTACAGTTCAAATACTGTATGAACATGACCCCATCTCATCTCATCCCCCTGACTCTGGATACAAAACATTCATGTATTCGTTTGCAACTTTTCATACAATTTGCTTGCACCATTTCAGAGAAATTAAATATTTAAAATGGAAATAAATTGGTAACTGCAGTAACAAACAACACTGTACATGCTAATAGTACATCCATGTAAGCAGTACATACATGCTCAGGAGTTGTTTTTTTGGATCGGTATATACTTGTCATTATCCACTTCAACCATTTTAATTCCCCCCTTTTAAATTATTGTACTGGTTGATGTGTATGTATATATATATATATATATATATATATATATATATATATAGATATATATCTATATATATATATATATATATATATATATTTCAACCATTATCACCTACAGTACAGTAGCATACAGTGCTCCCACTGCAGCAAGGGATTCTGGGAAATGACATGCAATGTTTACTCGCTCATCCCACAACGTGGCGGTATCAAATATAGCGTTTTCCCAGTTATTATATCCCTGCAGGATGTAGGATAATCCCAGCCAAACCCACATACTTACTACATTCCCGTTATGTCACATGTATTATTTCCTGTGAAGGAAGCGCTATGTATATTCCCATTATGGTCACAAATTGGACGATACTGTATTTCCATTATGTCTCCTATTATTTTCCCATGATATCTCATAGAATACTGTCATCCAAAACCACATCATTATTGAATGATTGAAAATGATGCTCCGTTTTATGTCAAGATTGTCTTGACACTTAGACCCCCAAGATTTCAATAGCGCCTCACTTAAAAGATGACATTATTTTTGATTCAAATGAACTTTTATGGTGCAGAAGCCGCATGGTGCCTGTGCCTACAGTGTATGTATTTGTCAGTGTGTCTCTATCTGCATTTCTGTCTCTTGCTGGCCGCCAGCCTGTGTGATGATGTCAGCCTGTCTGTGATGTAAGAGAGACATTGTGATATCATCACATACTGTAGGCAGGATGGCAGGTGTAAAGCTTCTAAAAGAGAGAGGGAGGGAGAGAGGTAGAGGAGAGAGAGGGAGAAAGAGGGAGAGAGAGAGCAAGCAGCTCCTCCCTCCCATGCAAATGACTGGAGGCAGAGGAGTAGAGGGACAGAAGCCTGTGCTGCTTGTAATGGGACAGGATTTGGGGTGCTGTTTCATGCTCTATCTCCCTCCCTCCCACTGTCTCAGGTGCAGAAAGTTTTCAAGGGAGAGAGGAAAGGAAGAGGAAAATGGAAGCTGAGGAGAGCTGGTCCTGTCCCTCTTGTTGGTAAAGAGGGGGCATCCAGAAAGAGGTAAGGAGATAGTTTTATTTTAATTCAAGAAGGAGTGCCTGGTGGCGTAGCTGGTGTGCTCTGTCACACTACAGACCCCTCCGTGTGTGCGTGCGTGCGTGCGTGCGTGCGTGCGTGCGTGCGTCTGCAGGGGGTATCTGTCCCATCCATAGATATCAGGGGTACTGCAGCTGCTGCTGCTGTTCAAACTTTTGCTTTAGGCCCATTCCTTTGATGTTAATAAGCGTTTCTAGTACAATCTTTTTCGCTCTGTTCACCCACATCTTTACATTACCTCGTGTGTGTGTGTGTGTGTGTGTGTATGTGTATGTGTGTGTACGTGTGTATAGCATGTGTTTGAAACACTATACTGTATCTGCATAGAAAAAAAGCCTTCTTTTAGTAATGTACAGTTCAAATACTGTATGAACATGACCCCATCTCATCTCATCCCCCTGACTCTGGATACAAAACATTCATGTATTCGTTTGCAACTTTTCATACAATTTGCTTGCACCATTTCAGAGAAATTAAATATTTAAAATGGAAATAAATTGGTAACTGCAGTAACAAACAACACTGTACATGCTAATAGTACATCCATGTAAGCAGTACATACATGCTCAGGAGTTGTTTTTTTGGATCGGTATATACTTGTCATTATCCACTTCAACCATTTTAATTCCCCCCTTTTAAATTATTGTACTGGTTGATGTGTATGTATATATATATATATATATATATATATATATATATACAGCTAAACCCCGTTATAACGCGGGTCTCGGGGTCCACCCCGAGACCACCGCGTTACTAACGGGGTCGCGAGAAAAAAAAATAGCCGCCGCGCTTTAGCGCATATTCATCCCGCGGGACAGGAGATGGGAGCGGGCATGTCCCTCCGCTCCCCGCTTCCCCCTGTCACCGCGGGACAGGCCGCGGGGCAGGAGATGGGAGCGGGGATGTCTCTCCTGTCCCCGCTTCCCCCTGTCACCTCGGGACAGGCCGCGGGGCAGGAGATGGGAGCGGGGATGTCTCTCCTGTCCCCGCTTCCCCCTGTCACCTCGGGACAGGCCGCGGGGCAGGAGATGGGAGCGGGGATGTCCCTCCTGTCCCCGCTTCCCCCTGTCACCTCGGGACAGGCCGCGGGGCAGGAGATGGGAGCGGGGATGTCTCTCCTGTCCCCGCTTCCCCCTGTCACCTCGGGACAGGCCGCGGGGCAGGAGATGGGAGCGGGGATGTCTCTCCTGTCCCCGCTTCCCCCTGTCACCTCGGGACAGGCCGCGGGGCAGGAGATGGGAGCGGGGATGTCCCTCCTGTCCCCGCTTCCCCCTGTCACCTCGGGACAGGCCGCGGGGCAGGAGATGGGAGCGGGGATGTCTCTCCTGTCCCCGCTTCCCCCTGTCACCTCGGGACAGGCCGCGGGGCAGGAGATGGGAGTGGGGATGTCCCCTCAGGTCGCCGCTTACCTCAGAACCATGCTGCCTGCATGGAGGTTGTAGCGGGGGGTTTCTTCTCCCCACCGCTGTCCCCGGTGCTCCCGCTGCCTGCGCGGGAGGAGGGGGGGGAGCGGGTGGTGGTGCTGGTCGCGGCCCGTCTGTGTAGAGTGAGAGAGTGTGTGTGTATGTATATATGGGAGAGAAAGTGTGTGTGTGTATATGGGTGTGTGAGTGTGGGTAAGTGTCTGAGTGTGTGTGTAAGTGTGTGTAAGTGTGTGTGAGTGTGTGTGAGTGTCTGTGAGTGTGTAAGTGTGTGTGAGTGTGTGTGAGTGTGTGTGAGTGTGTGTGAGTGTCTGTGAGTGTCTGTGAGTGTCTGTGAGTGTCTGTGAGTGTCTAAGTGTGTGTGAGTGTGTGTGAGTGTCTGTGAGTGTGTAAGTGTGTGTGAGTGTGTGTGAGTGTGTGTCTGTGAGTGTCTAAGTGTGTGTAAGTGTGTGTAAGTGTGTGTGAGTGTGTGTGAGTGTCTAAGTGTGTGTAAGTGTGTGTGTGTGTGTGTGAGTGTGTGTGAGTGTCTGTAAGTGTGCGTAAGTGTGCGTGAGTGTGCGTAAGTGTGTGTGAGTGTGCGTGAGTGTGGTCAGTGTGTGTGCAGTGTGTCAGTGTGAGCAATGAGCAGTGTGTGTGCAGTGTGCAGTGTGTGTGCAGTGTGGCAGTGAGCAATGAGCAGTGTGTGTGCAGTGAGTGTGTGCAGTGTGTCAGTGTGAGCAATGAGCAGTGTGTGTGCAGTGTGCAGTGTGTGTGCAGTGTGGCAGTGTGAGCAATGAGCAGTGTGTGTGCAGTGAGTGTGTGCAGTGTGCAAAAAAAAAAATGTTAAAAAATTTTTTTTTAAAAATTTTTTTTTTTTTTTTTTTTTTTTTTTAAAAAAAAAACGGGAGCCACGGGAAAACCGCGTTATAACCGAATCGCGGTATAACGAGGCGCGTTATAACGGGGTTTAGCTGTATATATAGATATATATCTATATATATATATATATATATATATTTCAACCATTATCACCTACAGTACAGTAGCATACAGTGCTCCCACTGCAGCAAGGGATTCTGGGAAATGACATGCAATGTTTACTCGTTCATCCCACAACGTGGCGGTATCAAATATAGCGTTTTCCCAGTTATTATATCCCTGCAGGATGTAGGATAATAACAGCCAAACCCACATACTTACTACATTCCCGTTATGTCACATGTATTATTTCCTGTGAAGGAAGCGCTATGTATATTCCCATTATGGTCACAAATTGGACGATACTGTATTTCCATTATGTCTCCTATTATTTTCCCATGATATCTCATAGAATACTGTCATCCAAAACCACATCATTATTGAATGATTGAAAATGATGCTCCGTTTTATGTCAAGATTGTCTTGACACTTAGACCCCCAAGATTTCAATAGCGCCTCACTTAAAAGATGACATTATTTTTGATTCAAATGAACTTTTATGGTGCAGAAGCCGCATGGTGCCTGTGCCTACAGTGTATGTATTTGTCAGTGTGTCTCTATCTGCATTTCTGTCTCTTGCTGGCCGCCAGCCTGTGTGATGATGTCAGCCTGTCTGTGATGTAAGAGAGACATTGTGATATCATCACATACTGTAGGCAGGATGGCAGGTGTAAAGCTTCTAAAAGAGAGAGGGAGGGAGAGAGGTAGAGGAGAGAGAGGGAGAAAGAGGGAGAGAGAGAGCAAGCAGCTCCTCCCTCCCATGCAAATGACTGGAGGCAGAGGAGTAGAGGGACAGAAGCCTGTGCTGCTTGTAATGGGACAGGATTTGGGGTGCTGTTTCATGCTCTATCTCCCTCCCTCCCACTGTCTCAGGTGCAGAAAGTTTTCAAGGGAGAGAGGAAAGGAAGAGGAAAATGGAAGCTGAGGAGAGCTGGTCCTGTCCCTCTTGTTGGTAAAGAGGGGGCATCCAGAAAGAGGTAAGGAGATAGTTTTATTTTAATTCAAGAAGGAGTGCCTGGTGGCGTAGCTGGTGTGCTCTGTCACACTACAGACCCCTCCCTGTGTGTGTGTGTGCGTGCGTGCGTGCGTGCGTGCGTCTGCAGGGGGTATCTGTCCCATCCATAGATATCAGGGGTACTGCAGCTGCTGCTGCTGTTCAAACTTTTGCTTTAGGCCCATTCCTTTGATGTTAATAAGCGTTTCTAGTACAATCTTTTTCGCTCTGTTCACCCACATCTTTACATTACCTCGTGTGTGTGTGTGTGTGTGTGTGTGTGTGTATGTGTATGTGTGTGTACGTGTGTATAGCATGTGTTTGAAACACTATACTGTATCTGCATAGAAAAAAAGCCTTCTTTTAGTAATGTACAGTTCAAATACTGTATGAACATGACCCCATCTCATCTCATCCCCCTGACTCTGGATACAAAACATTCATGTATTCGTTTGCAACTTTTCATACAATTTGCTTGCACCATTTCAGAGAAATTAAATATTTAAAATGGAAATAAATTGGTAACTGCAGTAACAAACAACACTGTACATGCTAATAGTACATCCATGTAAGCAGTACATACATGCTCAGGAGTTGTTTTTTTGGATCGGTATATACTTGTCATTATCCACTTCAACCATTTTAATTCCCCCCTTTTAAATTATTGTACTGGTTGATGTGTATGTATATATATATATATATATATATATATATATATATATAGATATATATCTATATATATATATATATATATATATATTTCAACCATTATCACCTACAGTACAGTAGCATACAGTGCTCCCACTGCAGCAAGGGATTCTGGGAAATGACATGCAATGTTTACTCGCTCATCCCACAACGTGGCGGTATCAAATATAGCGTTTTCCCAGTTATTATATCCCTGCAGGATGTAGGATAATCCCAGCCAAACCCACATACTTACTACATTCCCGTTATGTCACATGTATTATTTCCTGTGAAGGAAGCGCTATGTATATTCCCATTATGGTCACAAATTGGACGATACTGTATTTCCATTATGTCTCCTATTATTTTCCCATGATATCTCATAGAATACTGTCATCCAAAACCACATCATTATTGAATGATTGAAAATGATGCTCCGTTTTATGTCAAGATTGTCTTGACACTTAGACCCCCAAGATTTCAATAGTGCCTCACTTAAAAGATGACATTATTTTTGATTCAAATGAACTTTTATGGTGCAGAAGCCGCATGGTGCCTGTGCCTACAGTGTATGTATTTGTCAGTGTGTCTCTATCTGCATTTCTGTCTCTTGCTGGCCGCCAGCCTGTGTGATGATGTCAGCCTGTCTGTGATGTAAGAGAGACATTGTGATATCATCACATACTGTAGGCAGGATGGCAGGTGTAAAGCTTCTAAAAGAGAGAGGGAGGGAGAGAGGTAGAGGAGAGAGAGGGAGAAAGAGGGAGAGAGAGAGCAAGCAGCTCCTCCCTCCCATGCAAATGACTGGAGGCAGAGGAGTAGAGGGACAGAAGCCTGTGCTGCTTGTAATGGGACAGGATTTGGGGTGCTGTTTCATGCTCTATCTCCCTCCCTCCCACTGTCTCAGGTGCAGAAAGTTTTCAAGGGAGAGAGGAAAGGAAGAGGAAAATGGAAGCTGAGGAGAGCTGGTCCTGTCCCTCTTGTTGGTAAAGAGGGGGCATCCAGAAAGAGGTAAGGAGATAGTTTTATTTTAATTCAAGAAGGAGTGCCTGGTGGCGTAGCTGGTGTGCTCTGTCACACTACAGACCCCTCCCTGTGTGTGTGTGTGCGTGCGTGCGTGCGTGCGTGCGTGCGTGCGTGCGTCTGCAGGGGGTATCTGTCCCATCCATAGATATCAGGGGTACTGCAGCTGCTGCTGCTGTTCAAACTTTTGCTTTAGGCCCATTCCTTTGATGTTAATAAGCGTTTCTAGTACAATCTTTTTCGCTCTGTTCACCCACATCTTTACATTACCTCGTGTGTGTGTGTGTGTGTGTGTGTGTATGTGTATGTGTGTGTACGTGTGTATAGCATGTGTTTGAAACACTATACTGTATCTGCATAGAAAAAAAGCCTTCTTTTAGTAATGTACAGTTCAAATACTGTATGAACATGACCCCATCTCATCTCATCCCCCTGACTCTGGATACAAAACATTCATGTATTCGTTTGCAACTTTTCATACAATTTGCTTGCACCATTTCAGAGAAATTAAATATTTAAAATGGAAATAAATTGGTAACTGCAGTAACAAACAACACTGTACATGCTAATAGTACATCCATGTAAGCAGTACATACATGCTCAGGAGTTGTTTTTTTGGATCGGTATATACTTGTCATTATCCACTTCAACCATTTTAATTCCCCCCTTTTAAATTATTGTACTGGTTGATGTGTATGTATATATATATATATATATATATATATATATATATATACAGCTAAACCCCGTTATAACGCGGGTCTCGGGGTCCACCCCGAGACCACCGCGTTACTAACGGGGTCGCGAGAAAAAAAAATAGCCGCCGCGCTTTAGCGCATATTCATCCCGCGGGACAGGAGATGGGAGCGGGCATGTCCCTCCGCTCCCCGCTTCCCCCTGTCACCGCGGGACAGGCCGCGGGGCAGGAGATGGGAGCGGGGATGTCTCTCCTGTCCCCGCTTCCCCCTGTCACCTCGGGACAGGCCGCGGGGCAGGAGATGGGAGCGGGGATGTCTCTCCTGTCCCCGCTTCCCCCTGTCACCTCGGGACAGGCCGCGGGGCAGGAGATGGGAGCGGGGATGTCCCTCCTGTCCCCGCTTCCCCCTGTCACCTCGGGACAGGCCGCGGGGCAGGAGATGGGAGCGGGGATGTCTCTCCTGTCCCCGCTTCCCCCTGTCACCTCGGGACAGGCCGCGGGGCAGGAGATGGGAGCGGGGATGTCTCTCCTGTCCCCGCTTCCCCCTGTCACCTCGGGACAGGCCGCGGGGCAGGAGATGGGAGCGGGGATGTCCCTCCTGTCCCCGCTTCCCCCTGTCACCTCGGGACAGGCCGCGGGGCAGGAGATGGGAGCGGGGATGTCTCTCCTGTCCCCGCTTCCCCCTGTCACCTCGGGACAGGCCGCGGGGCAGGAGATGGGAGTGGGGATGTCCCCTCAGGTCGCCGCTTACCTCAGAACCATGCTGCCTGCATGGAGGTTGTAGCGGGGGGTTTCTTCTCCCCACCGCTGTCCCCGGTGCTCCCGCTGCCTGCGCGGGAGGAGGGGGGGGAGCGGGTGGTGGTGCTGGTCGCGGCCCGTCTGTGTAGAGTGAGAGAGTGTGTGTGTATGTATATATGGGAGAGAAAGTGTGTGTGTGTATATGGGTGTGTGAGTGTGGGTAAGTGTCTGAGTGTGTGTGTAAGTGTGTGTAAGTGTGTGTGAGTGTGTGTGAGTGTCTGTGAGTGTGTAAGTGTGTGTGAGTGTGTGTGAGTGTGTGTGAGTGTGTGTGAGTGTCTGTGAGTGTCTGTGAGTGTCTGTGAGTGTCTGTGAGTGTCTAAGTGTGTGTGAGTGTGTGTGAGTGTCTGTGAGTGTGTAAGTGTGTGTGAGTGTGTGTGAGTGTGTGTCTGTGAGTGTCTAAGTGTGTGTAAGTGTGTGTAAGTGTGTGTGAGTGTGTGTGAGTGTCTAAGTGTGTGTAAGTGTGTGTGTGTGTGTGTGAGTGTGTGTGAGTGTCTGTAAGTGTGCGTAAGTGTGCGTGAGTGTGCGTAAGTGTGTGTGAGTGTGCGTGAGTGTGGTCAGTGTGTGTGCAGTGTGTCAGTGTGAGCAATGAGCAGTGTGTGTGCAGTGTGCAGTGTGTGTGCAGTGTGGCAGTGAGCAATGAGCAGTGTGTGTGCAGTGAGTGTGTGCAGTGTGTCAGTGTGAGCAATGAGCAGTGTGTGTGCAGTGTGCAGTGTGTGTGCAGTGTGGCAGTGTGAGCAATGAGCAGTGTGTGTGCAGTGAGTGTGTGCAGTGTGCAAAAAAAAAAATGTTAAAAAATTTTTTTTTAAAAAATTTTTTTTTTTTTTTTTTTTTTTTTTTAAAAAAAAACGGGAGCCACGGGAAAACCGCGTTATAACCGAATCGCGGTATAACGAGGCGCGTTATAACGGGGTTTAGCTGTATATATAGATATATATCTATATATATATATATATATATATATTTCAACCATTATCACCTACAGTACAGTAGCATACAGTGCTCCCACTGCAGCAAGGGATTCTGGGAAATGACATGCAATGTTTACTCGTTCATCCCACAACGTGGCGGTATCAAATATAGCGTTTTCCCAGTTATTATATCCCTGCAGGATGTAGGATAATAACAGCCAAACCCACATACTTACTACATTCCCGTTATGTCACATGTATTATTTCCTGTGAAGGAAGCGCTATGTATATTCCCATTATGGTCACAAATTGGACGATACTGTATTTCCATTATGTCTCCTATTATTTTCCCATGATATCTCATAGAATACTGTCATCCAAAACCACATCATTATTGAATGATTGAAAATGATGCTCCGTTTTATGTCAAGATTGTCTTGACACTTAGACCCCCAAGATTTCAATAGCGCCTCACTTAAAAGATGACATTATTTTTGATTCAAATGAACTTTTATGGTGCAGAAGCCGCATGGTGCCTGTGCCTACAGTGTATGTATTTGTCAGTGTGTCTCTATCTGCATTTCTGTCTCTTGCTGGCCGCCAGCCTGTGTGATGATGTCAGCCTGTCTGTGATGTAAGAGAGACATTGTGATATCATCACATACTGTAGGCAGGATGGCAGGTGTAAAGCTTCTAAAAGAGAGAGGGAGGGAGAGAGGTAGAGGAGAGAGAGGGAGAAAGAGGGAGAGAGAGAGCAAGCAGCTCCTCCCTCCCATGCAAATGACTGGAGGCAGAGGAGTAGAGGGACAGAAGCCTGTGCTGCTTGTAATGGGACAGGATTTGGGGTGCTGTTTCATGCTCTATCTCCCTCCCTCCCACTGTCTCAGGTGCAGAAAGTTTTCAAGGGAGAGAGGAAAGGAAGAGGAAAATGGAAGCTGAGGAGAGCTGGTCCTGTCCCTCTTGTTGGTAAAGAGGGGGCATCCAGAAAGAGGTAAGGAGATAGTTTTATTTTAATTCAAGAAGGAGTGCCTGGTGGCGTAGCTGGTGTGCTCTGTCACACTACAGACCCCTCCCTGTGTGTGTGCGTGCGTGCGTGCGTGCGTGCGTGCGTCTGCAGGGGGTATCTGTCCCATCCATAGATATCAGGGGTGCTGCTGCTGCTGTTCAAACTTTTGCTTTAGGCCCATTCCTTTGATGTTAATAAGCGTTTCTAGTACAATCTTTTTCGCTCTGTTCACCCACATCTTTACATTACCTCGTGTGTGTGTGTGTGTGTGTGTGTGTGTGTGTATGTGTATGTGTGTGTACGTGTGTATAGCATGTGTTTGAAACACTATACTGTATCTGCATAGAAAAAAAGCCTTCTTTTAGTAATGTACAGTTCAAATACTGTATGAACATGACCCCATCTCATCTCATCCCCCTGACTCTGGATACAAAACATTCATGTATTCGTTTGCAACTTTTCATACAATTTGCTTGCACCATTTCAGAGAAATTAAATATTTAAAATGGAAATAAATTGGTAACTGCAGTAACAAACAACACTGTACATGCTAATAGTACATCCATGTAAGCAGTACATACATGCTCAGGAGTTGTTTTTTTGGATCGGTATATACTTGTCATTATCCACTTCAACCATTTTAATTCCCCCCTTTTAAATTATTGTACTGGTTGATGTGTATGTATATATATATATATATATATATATATATATATATAGATATATATCTATATATATATATATATATATATATTTCAACCATTATCACCTACAGTACAGTAGCATACAGTGCTCCCACTGCAGCAAGGGATTCTGGGAAATGACATGCAATGTTTACTCGCTCATCCCACAACGTGGCGGTATCAAATATAGCGTTTTCCCAGTTATTATATCCCTGCAGGATGTAGGATAATCCCAGCCAAACCCACATACTTACTACATTCCCGTTATGTCACATGTATTATTTCCTGTGAAGGAAGCGCTATGTATATTCCCATTATGGTCACAAATTGGACGATACTGTATTTCCATTATGTCTCCTATTATTTTCCCATGATATCTCATAGAATACTGTCATCCAAAACCACATCATTATTGAATGATTGAAAATGATGCTCCGTTTTATGTCAAGATTGTCTTGACACTTAGACCCCCAAGATTTCAATAGTGCCTCACTTAAAAGATGACATTATTTTTGATTCAAATGAACTTTTATGGTGCAGAAGCCGCATGGTGCCTGTGCCTACAGTGTATGTATTTGTCAGTGTGTCTCTATCTGCATTTCTGTCTCTTGCTGGCCGCCAGCCTGTGTGATGATGTCAGCCTGTCTGTGATGTAAGAGAGACATTGTGATATCATCACATACTGTAGGCAGGATGGCAGGTGTAAAGCTTCTAAAAGAGAGAGGGAGGGAGAGAGGTAGAGGAGAGAGAGGGAGAAAGAGGGAGAGAGAGAGCAAGCAGCTCCTCCCTCCCATGCAAATGACTGGAGGCAGAGGAGTAGAGGGACAGAAGCCTGTGCTGCTTGTAATGGGACAGGATTTGGGGTGCTGTTTCATGCTCTATCTCCCTCCCTCCCACTGTCTCAGGTGCAGAAAGTTTTCAAGGGAGAGAGGAAAGGAAGAGGAAAATGGAAGCTGAGGAGAGCTGGTCCTGTCCCTCTTGTTGGTAAAGAGGGGGCATCCAGAAAGAGGTAAGGAGATAGTTTTATTTTAATTCAAGAAGGAGTGCCTGGTGGCGTAGCTGGTGTGCTCTGTCACACTACAGACCCCTCCCTGTGTGTGTGCGTGCGTGCGTGCGTGCGTGCGTGCGTGCGTCTGCAGGGGGTATCTGTCCCATCCATAGATATCAGGGGTACTGCAGCTGCTGCTGCTGTTCAAACTTTTGCTTTAGGCCCATTCCTTTGATGTTAATAAGCGTTTCTAGTACAATCTTTTTCGCTCTGTTCACCCACATCTTTACATTACCTCGTGTGTGTGTGTGTGTGTGTGTGTGTGTGTGTATGTGTATGTGTGTGTACGTGTGTATAGCATGTGTTTGAAACACTATACTGTATCTGCATAGAAAAAAAGCCTTCTTTTAGTAATGTACAGTTCAAATACTGTATGAACATGACCCCATCTCATCTCATCCCCCTGACTCTGGATACAAAACATTCATGTATTCGTTTGCAACTTTTCATACAATTTGCTTGCACCATTTCAGAGAAATTAAATATTTAAAATGGAAATAAATTGGTAACTGCAGTAACAAACAACACTGTACATGCTAATAGTACATCCATGTAAGCAGTACATACATGCTCAGGAGTTGTTTTTTTGGATCGGTATATACTTGTCATTATCCACTTCAACCATTTTAATTCCCCCCTTTTAAATTATTGTACTGGTTGATGTGTATGTATATATATATATATATATATATATATATATATATAGATATATATCTATATATATATATATATATATATATTTCAACCATTATCACCTACAGTACAGTAGCATACAGTGCTCCCACTGCAGCAAGGGATTCTGGGAAATGACATGCAATGTTTACTCGCTCATCCCACAACGTGGCGGTATCAAATATAGCGTTTTCCCAGTTATTATATCCCTGCAGGATGTAGGATAATCCCAGCCAAACCCACATACTTACTACATTCCCGTTATGTCACATGTATTATTTCCTGTGAAGGAAGCGCTATGTATATTCCCATTATGGTCACAAATTGGACGATACTGTATTTCCATTATGTCTCCTATTATTTTCCCATGATATCTCATAGAATACTGTCATCCAAAACCACATCATTATTGAATGATTGAAAATGATGCTCCGTTTTATGTCAAGATTGTCTTGACACTTAGACCCCCAAGATTTCAATAGTGCCTCACTTAAAAGATGACATTATTTTTGATTCAAATGAACTTTTATGGTGCAGAAGCCGCATGGTGCCTGTGCCTACAGTGTATGTATTTGTCAGTGTGTCTCTATCTGCATTTCTGTCTCTTGCTGGCCGCCAGCCTGTGTGATGATGTCAGCCTGTCTGTGATGTAAGAGAGACATTGTGATATCATCACATACTGTAGGCAGGATGGCAGGTGTAAAGCTTCTAAAAGAGAGAGGGAGGGAGAGAGGTAGAGGAGAGAGAGGGAGAAAGAGGGAGAGAGAGAGCAAGCAGCTCCTCCCTCCCATGCAAATGACTGGAGGCAGAGGAGTAGAGGGACAGAAGCCTGTGCTGCTTGTAATGGGACAGGATTTGGGGTGCTGTTTCATGCTCTATCTCCCTCCCTCCCACTGTCTCAGGTGCAGAAAGTTTTCAAGGGAGAGAGGAAAGGAAGAGGAAAATGGAAGCTGAGGAGAGCTGGTCCTGTCCCTCTTGTTGGTAAAGAGGGGGCATCCAGAAAGAGGTAAGGAGATAGTTTTATTTTAATTCAAGAAGGAGTGCCTGGTGGCGTAGCTGGTGTGCTCTGTCACACTACAGACCCCTCCCTGTGTGTGTGCGTGCGTGCGTGCGTGCGTGCGTGCGTCTGCAGGGGGTATCTGTCCCATCCATAGATATCAGGGGTACTGCAGCTGCTGCTGCTGTTCAAACTTTTGCTTTAGGCCCATTCCTTTGATGTTAATAAGCGTTTCTAGTACAATCTTTTTCGCTCTGTTCACCCACATCTTTACATTACCTCGTGTGTGTGTGTGTGTGTGTGTGTGTGTGTATGTGTATGTGTGTGTACGTGTGTATAGCATGTGTTTGAAACACTATACTGTATCTGCATAGAAAAAAAGCCTTCTTTTAGTAATGTACAGTTCAAATACTGTATGAACATGACCCCATCTCATCTCATCCCCCTGACTCTGGATACAAAACATTCATGTATTCGTTTGCAACTTTTCATACAATTTGCTTGCACCATTTCAGAGAAATTAAATATTTAAAATGGAAATAAATTGGTAACTGCAGTAACAAACAACACTGTACATGCTAATAGTACATCCATGTAAGCAGTACATACATGCTCAGGAGTTGTTTTTTTGGATCGGTATATACTTGTCATTATCCACTTCAACCATTTTAATTCCCCCCTTTTAAATTATTGTACTGGTTGATGTGTATGTATATATATATATATATATATATATATATATATATATAGATATATATCTATATATATATATATATATATATATTTCAACCATTATCACCTACAGTACAGTAGCATACAGTGCTCCCACTGCAGCAAGGGATTCTGGGAAATGACATGCAATGTTTACTCGCTCATCCCACAACGTGGCGGTATCAAATATAGCGTTTTCCCAGTTATTATATCCCTGCAGGATGTAGGATAATCCCAGCCAAACCCACATACTTACTACATTCCCGTTATGTCACATGTATTATTTCCTGTGAAGGAAGCGCTATGTATATTCCCATTATGGTCACAAATTGGACGATACTGTATTTCCATTATGTCTCCTATTATTTTCCCATGATATCTCATAGAATACTGTCATCCAAAACCACATCATTATTGAATGATTGAAAATGATGCTCCGTTTTATGTCAAGATTGTCTTGACACTTAGACCCCCAAGATTTCAATAGTGCCTCACTTAAAAGATGACATTATTTTTGATTCAAATGAACTTTTATGGTGCAGAAGCCGCATGGTGCCTGTGCCTACAGTGTATGTATTTGTCAGTGTGTCTCTATCTGCATTTCTGTCTCTTGCTGGCCGCCAGCCTGTGTGATGATGTCAGCCTGTCTGTGATGTAAGAGAGACATTGTGATATCATCACATACTGTAGGCAGGATGGCAGGTGTAAAGCTTCTAAAAGAGAGAGGGAGGGAGAGAGGTAGAGGAGAGAGAGGGAGAAAGAGGGAGAGAGAGAGCAAGCAGCTCCTCCCTCCCATGCAAATGACTGGAGGCAGAGGAGTAGAGGGACAGAAGCCTGTGCTGCTTGTAATGGGACAGGATTTGGGGTGCTGTTTCATGCTCTATCTCCCTCCCTCCCACTGTCTCAGGTGCAGAAAGTTTTCAAGGGAGAGAGGAAAGGAAGAGGAAAATGGAAGCTGAGGAGAGCTGGTCCTGTCCCTCTTGTTGGTAAAGAGGGGGCATCCAGAAAGAGGTAAGGAGATAGTTTTATTTTAATTCAAGAAGGAGTGCCTGGTGGCGTAGCTGGTGTGCTCTGTCACACTACAGACCCCTCCCTGTGTGTGTGTGTGCGTGCGTGCGTGCGTGCGTGCGTGCGTGCGTGCGTGCGTGCGTGCGTGCGTGCGTGCGTGCGTCTGCAGGGGGTATCTGTCCCATCCATAGATATCAGGGGTACTGCAGCTGCTGCTGCTGTTCAAACTTTTGCTTTAGGCCCATTCCTTTGATGTTAATAAGCGTTTCTAGTACAATCTTTTTCGCTCTGTTCACCCACATCTTTACATTACCTCGTGTGTGTGTGTGTGTGTGTGTGTGTGTGTGTGTATGTGTATGTGTGTGTACGTGTGTATAGCATGTGTTTGAAACACTATACTGTATCTGCATAGAAAAAAAGCCTTCTTTTAGTAATGTACAGTTCAAATACTGTATGAACATGACCCCATCTCATCTCATCCCCCTGACTCTGGATACAAAACATTCATGTATTCGTTTGCAACTTTTCATACAATTTGCTTGCACCATTTCAGAGAAATTAAATATTTAAAATGGAAATAAATTGGTAACTGCAGTAACAAACAACACTGTACATGCTAATAGTACATCCATGTAAGCAGTACATACATGCTCAGGAGTTGTTTTTTTGGATCGGTATATACTTGTCATTATCCACTTCAACCATTTTAATTCCCCCCTTTTAAATTATTGTACTGGTTGATGTGTATGTATATATATATATATATATATATATATATATATATATATATATATATATATAGATATATATCTATATATATATATATATATATATATATATATTTCAACCATTATCACCTACAGTACAGTAGCATACAGTGCTCCCACTGCAGCAAGGGATTCTGGGAAATGACATGCAATGTTTACTCGCTCATCCCACAACGTGGCGGTATCAAATATAGCGTTTTCCCAGTTATTATATCCCTGCAGGATGTAGGATAATCCCAGCCAAACCCACATACTTACTACATTCCCGTTATGTCACATGTATTATTTCCTGTGAAGGAAGCGCTATGTATATTCCCATTATGGTCACAAATTGGACGATACTGTATTTCCATTATGTCTCCTATTATTTTCCCATGATATCTCATAGAATACTGTCATCCAAAACCACATCATTATTGAATGATTGAAAATGATGCTCCGTTTTATGTCAAGATTGTCTTGACACTTAGACCCCCAAGATTTCAATAGCGCCTCACTTAAAAGATGACATTATTTTTGATTCAAATGAACTTTTATGGTGCAGAAGCCGCATGGTGCCTGTGCCTACAGTGTATGTATTTGTCAGTGTGTCTCTATCTGCATTTCTGTCTCTTGCTGGCCGCCAGCCTGTGTGATGATGTCAGCCTGTCTGTGATGTAAGAGAGACATTGTGATATCATCACATACTGTAGGCAGGATGGCAGGTGTAAAGCTTCTAAAAGAGAGAGGGAGGGAGAGAGGTAGAGGAGAGAGAGGGAGAAAGAGGGAGAGAGAGAGCAAGCAGCTCCTCCCTCCCATGCAAATGACTGGAGGCAGAGGAGTAGAGGGACAGAAGCCTGTGCTGCTTGTAATGGGACAGGATTTGGGGTGCTGTTTCATGCTCTATCTCCCTCCCTCCCACTGTCTCAGGTGCAGAAAGTTTTCAAGGGAGAGAGGAAAGGAAGAGGAAAATGGAAGCTGAGGAGAGCTGGTCCTGTCCCTCTTGTTGGTAAAGAGGGGGCATCCAGAAAGAGGTAAGGAGATAGTTTTATTTTAATTCAAGAAGGAGTGCCTGGTGGCGTAGCTGGTGTGCTCTGTCACACTACAGACCCCTCCCTGTGTGTGTGTGTGCGTGCGTGCGTGCGTGCGTGCGTGCGTGCGTGCGTGCGTGCGTCTGCAGGGGGTATCTGTCCCATCCATAGATATCAGGGGTACTGCAGCTGCTGCTGCTGTTCAAACTTTTGCTTTAGGCCCATTCCTTTGATGTTAATAAGCGTTTCTAGTACAATCTTTTTCGCTCTGTTCACCCACATCTTTACATTACCTCGTGTGTGTGTGTGTGTGTGTGTGTGTATGTGTATGTGTGTGTACGTGTGTATAGCATGTGTTTGAAACACTATACTGTATCTGCATAGAAAAAAAGCCTTCTTTTAGTAATGTACAGTTCAAATACTGTATGAACATGACCCCATCTCATCTCATCCCCCTGACTCTGGATACAAAACATTCATGTATTCGTTTGCAACTTTTCATACAATTTGCTTGCACCATTTCAGAGAAATTAAATATTTAAAATGGAAATAAATTGGTAACTGCAGTAACAAACAACACTGTACATGCTAATAGTACATCCATGTAAGCAGTACATACATGCTCAGGAGTTGTTTTTTTGGATCGGTATATACTTGTCATTATCCACTTCAACCATTTTAATTCCCCCCTTTTAAATTATTGTACTGGTTGATGTGTATGTATATATATATATATATATATATATATATATAGATATATATCTATATATATATATATATATATATATATTTCAACCATTATCACCTACAGTACAGTAGCATACAGTGCTCCCACTGCAGCAAGGGATTCTGGGAAATGACATGCAATGTTTACTCGCTCATCCCACAACGTGGCGGTATCAAATATAGCGTTTTCCCAGTTATTATATCCCTGCAGGATGTAGGATAATCCCAGCCAAACCCACATACTTACTACATTCCCGTTATGTCACATGTATTATTTCCTGTGAAGGAAGCGCTATGTATATTCCCATTATGGTCACAAATTGGACGATACTGTATTTCCATTATGTCTCCTATTATTTTCCCATGATATCTCATAGAATACTGTCATCCAAAACCACATCATTATTGAATGATTGAAAATGATGCTCCGTTTTATGTCAAGATTGTCTTGACACTTAGACCCCCAAGATTTCAATAGCGCCTCACTTAAAAGATGACATTATTTTTGATTCAAATGAACTTTTATGGTGCAGAAGCCGCATGGTGCCTGTGCCTACAGTGTATGTATTTGTCAGTGTGTCTCTATCTGCATTTCTGTCTCTTGCTGGCCGCCAGCCTGTGTGATGATGTCAGCCTGTCTGTGATGTAAGAGAGACATTGTGATATCATCACATACTGTAGGCAGGATGGCAGGTGTAAAGCTTCTAAAAGAGAGAGGGAGGGAGAGAGGTAGAGGAGAGAGAGGGAGAAAGAGGGAGAGAGAGGGAGAAAGAGGGAGAGAGAGAGCAAGCAGCTCCTCCCTCCCATGCAAATGACTGGAGGCAGAGGAGTAGAGGGACAGAAGCCTGTGCTGCTTGTAATGGGACAGGATTTGGGGTGCTGTTTCATGCTCTATCTCCCTCCCTCCCACTGTCTCAGGTGCAGAAAGTTTTCAAGGGAGAGAGGAAAGGAAGAGGAAAATGGAAGCTGAGGAGAGCTGGTCCTGTCCCTCTTGTTGGTAAAGAGGGGGCATCCAGAAAGAGGTAAGGAGATAGTTTTATTTTAATTCAAGAAGGAGTGCCTGGTGGCGTAGCTGGTGTGCTCTGTCACACTACAGACCCCTCCCTGTGTGTGTGTGTGCGTGCGTGCGTGCGTGCGTGCGTGCGTGCGTGCGTGCGTGCGTCTGCAGGGGGTATCTGTCCCATCCATAGATATCAGGGGTACTGCAGCTGCTGCTGCTGTTCAAACTTTTGCTTTAGGCCCATTCCTTTGATGTTAATAAGCGTTTCTAGTACAATCTTTTTCGCTCTGTTCACCCACATCTTTACATTACCTCGTGTGTGTGTGTGTGTGTGTGTGTGTATGTGTATGTGTGTGTACGTGTGTATAGCATGTGTTTGAAACACTATACTGTATCTGCATAGAAAAAAAGCCTTCTTTTAGTAATGTACAGTTCAAATACTGTATGAACATGACCCCATCTCATCTCATCCCCCTGACTCTGGATACAAAACATTCATGTATTCGTTTGCAACTTTTCATACAATTTGCTTGCACCATTTCAGAGAAATTAAATATTTAAAATGGAAATAAATTGGTAACTGCAGTAACAAACAACACTGTACATGCTAATAGTACATCCATGTAAGCAGTACATACATGCTCAGGAGTTGTTTTTTTGGATCGGTATATACTTGTCATTATCCACTTCAACCATTTTAATTCCCCCCTTTTAAATTATTGTACTGGTTGATGTGTATGTATATATATATATATATATATATATATATATATATATACAGCTAAACCCCGTTATAACGCGGGTCTCGGGGTCCACCCCGAGACCACCGCGTTACTAACGGGGTCGCGAGAAAAAAAAATAGCCGCCGCGCTTTAGCGCATATTCATCCCGCGGGACAGGAGATGGGAGCGGGCATGTCCCTCCGCTCCCCGCTTCCCCCTGTCACCGCGGGACAGGCCGCGGGGCAGGAGATGGGAGCGGGGATGTCTCTCCTGTCCCCGCTTCCCCCTGTCACCTCGGGACAGGCCGCGGGGCAGGAGATGGGAGCGGGGATGTCTCTCCTGTCCCCGCTTCCCCCTGTCACCTCGGGACAGGCCGCGGGGCAGGAGATGGGAGCGGGGATGTCCCTCCTGTCCCCGCTTCCCCCTGTCACCTCGGGACAGGCCGCGGGGCAGGAGATGGGAGCGGGGATGTCTCTCCTGTCCCCGCTTCCCCCTGTCACCTCGGGACAGGCCGCGGGGCAGGAGATGGGAGCGGGGATGTCTCTCCTGTCCCCGCTTCCCCCTGTCACCTTGGGACAGGCCGCGGGGCAGGAGATGGGAGCGGGGATGTCCCTCCTGTCCCCGCTTCCCCCTGTCACCTCGGGACAGGCCGCGGGGCAGGAGATGGGAGCGGGGATGTCTCTCCTGTCCCCGCTTCCCCCTGTCACCTCGGGACAGGCCGCGGGGCAGGAGATGGGAGTGGGGATGTCCCCTCAGGTCGCCGCTTACCTCAGAACCATGCTGCCTGCATGGAGGTTGTAGCGGGGGTTTCTTCTCCCCACCGCTGTCCCCGGTGCTCCCGCTGCCTGCGCGGGAGGAGGGGGGGGAGCGGGTGGTGGTGCTGGTCGCGGCCCGTCTGTGTAGAGTGAGAGAGTGTGTGTGTATGTATATATGGGAGAGAAAGTGTGTGTGTGTATATGGGTGTGTGAGTGTGGGTAAGTGTCTGAGTGTGTGTGTAAGTGTGTGTAAGTGTGTGTGAGTGTGTGTGAGTGTCTGTGAGTGTGTAAGTGTGTGTGAGTGTGTGTGAGTGTGTGTGAGTGTGTGTGAGTGTCTGTGAGTGTCTGTGAGTGTCTGTGAGTGTCTGTGAGTGTCTAAGTGTGTGTGAGTGTGTGTGAGTGTCTGTGAGTGTGTAAGTGTGTGTGAGTGTGTGTGAGTGTGTGTCTGTGAGTGTCTAAGTGTGTGTAAGTGTGTGTAAGTGTGTGTGAGTGTGTGTGAGTGTCTAAGTGTGTGTAAGTGTGTGTGTGTGTGTGTGAGTGTGTGTGAGTGTCTGTAAGTGTGCGTAAGTGTGCGTGAGTGTGCGTAAGTGTGTGTGAGTGTGCGTGAGTGTGGTCAGTGTGTGTGCAGTGTGTCAGTGTGAGCAATGAGCAGTGTGTGTGCAGTGTGCAGTGTGTGTGCAGTGTGGCAGTGAGCAATGAGCAGTGTGTGTGCAGTGAGTGTGTGCAGTGTGTCAGTGTGAGCAATGAGCAGTGTGTGTGCAGTGTGCAGTGTGTGTGCAGTGTGGCAGTGTGAGCAATGAGCAGTGTGTGTGCAGTGAGTGTGTGCAGTGTGCAAAAAAAAAAATGTTAAAAAATTTTTTTTTTAAAAATTTTTTTTTTTTTTTTTTTTTTTTTTAAAAAAAAAACGGGAGCCACGGGAAAACCGCGTTATAACCGAATCGCGGTATAACGAGGCGCGTTATAACGGGGTTTAGCTGTATATATAGATATATATCTATATATATATATATATATATATATTTCAACCATTATCACCTACAGTACAGTAGCATACAGTGCTCCCACTGCAGCAAGGGATTCTGGGAAATGACATGCAATGTTTACTCGTTCATCCCACAACGTGGCGGTATCAAATATAGCGTTTTCCCAGTTATTATATCCCTGCAGGATGTAGGATAATAACAGCCAAACCCACATACTTACTACATTCCCGTTATGTCACATGTATTATTTCCTGTGAAGGAAGCGCTATGTATATTCCCATTATGGTCACAAATTGGACGATACTGTATTTCCATTATGTCTCCTATTATTTTCCCATGATATCTCATAGAATACTGTCATCCAAAACCACATCATTATTGAATGATTGAAAATGATGCTCCGTTTTATGTCAAGATTGTCTTGACACTTAGACCCCCAAGATTTCAATAGCGCCTCACTTAAAAGATGACATTATTTTTGATTCAAATGAACTTTTATGGTGCAGAAGCCGCATGGTGCCTGTGCCTACAGTGTATGTATTTGTCAGTGTGTCTCTATCTGCATTTCTGTCTCTTGCTGGCCGCCAGCCTGTGTGATGATGTCAGCCTGTCTGTGATGTAAGAGAGACATTGTGATATCATCACATACTGTAGGCAGGATGGCAGGTGTAAAGCTTCTAAAAGAGAGAGGGAGGGAGAGAGGTAGAGGAGAGAGAGGGAGAAAGAGGGAGAGAGAGAGCAAGCAGCTCCTCCCTCCCATGCAAATGACTGGAGGCAGAGGAGTAGAGGGACAGAAGCCTGTGCTGCTTGTAATGGGACAGGATTTGGGGTGCTGTTTCATGCTCTATCTCCCTCCCTCCCACTGTCTCAGGTGCAGAAAGTTTTCAAGGGAGAGAGGAAAGGAAGAGGAAAATGGAAGCTGAGGAGAGCTGGTCCTGTCCCTCTTGTTGGTAAAGAGGGGGCATCCAGAAAGAGGTAAGGAGATAGTTTTATTTTAATTCAAGAAGGAGTGCCTGGTGGCGTAGCTGGTGTGCTCTGTCACACTACAGACCCCTCCCTGTGTGTGTGCGTGCGTGCGTGCGTGCGTGCGTGCGTCTGCAGGGGGTATCTGTCCCATCCATAGATATCAGGGGTACTGCAGCTGCTGCTGCTGTTCAAACTTTTGCTTTAGGCCCATTCCTTTGATGTTAATAAGCGTTTCTAGTACAATCTTTTTCGCTCTGTTCACCCACATCTTTACATTACCTCGTGTGTGTGTGTGTGTGTGTGTGTGTGTGTGTATGTGTATGTGTGTGTACGTGTGTATAGCATGTGTTTGAAACACTATACTGTATCTGCATAGAAAAAAAGCCTTCTTTTAGTAATGTACAGTTCAAATACTGTATGAACATGACCCCATCTCATCTCATCCCCCTGACTCTGGATACAAAACATTCATGTATTCGTTTGCAACTTTTCATTCAATTTGCTTGCACCATTTCAGAGAAATTAAATATTTAAAATGGAAATAAATTGGTAACTGCAGTAACAAACAACACTGTACATGCTAATAGTACATCCATGTAAGCAGTACATACATGCTCAGGAGTTGTTTTTTTGGATCGGTATATACTTGTCATTATCCACTTCAACCATTTTAATTCCCCCCTTTTAAATTATTGTACTGGTTGATGTGTATGTATATATATATATATATATATATATATATATATATAGATATATATCTATATATATATATATATATATATATTTCAACCATTATCACCTACAGTACAGTAGCATACAGTGCTCCCACTGCAGCAAGGGATTCTGGGAAATGACATGCAATGTTTACTCGCTCATCCCACAACGTGGCGGTATCAAATATAGCGTTTTCCCAGTTATTATATCCCTGCAGGATGTAGGATAATCCCAGCCAAACCCACATACTTACTACATTCCCGTTATGTCACATGTATTATTTCCTGTGAAGGAAGCGCTATGTATATTCCCATTATGGTCACAAATTGGACGATACTGTATTTCCATTATGTCTCCTATTATTTTCCCATGATATCTCATAGAATACTGTCATCCAAAACCACATCATTATTGAATGATTGAAAATGATGCTCCGTTTTATGTCAAGATTGTCTTGACACTTAGACCCCCAAGATTTCAATAGTGCCTCACTTAAAAGATGACATTATTTTTGATTCAAATGAACTTTTATGGTGCAGAAGCCGCATGGTGCCTGTGCCTACAGTGTATGTATTTGTCAGTGTGTCTCTATCTGCATTTCTGTCTCTTGCTGGCCGCCAGCCTGTGTGATGATGTCAGCCTGTCTGTGATGTAAGAGAGACATTGTGATATCATCACATACTGTAGGCAGGATGGCAGGTGTAAAGCTTCTAAAAGAGAGAGGGAGGGAGAGAGGTAGAGGAGAGAGAGGGAGAAAGAGGGAGAGAGAGAGCAAGCAGCTCCTCCCTCCCATGCAAATGACTGGAGGCAGAGGAGTAGAGGGACAGAAGCCTGTGCTGCTTGTAATGGGACAGGATTTGGGGTGCTGTTTCATGCTCTATCTCCCTCCCTCCCACTGTCTCAGGTGCAGAAAGTTTTCAAGGGAGAGAGGAAAGGAAGAGGAAAATGGAAGCTGAGGAGAGCTGGTCCTGTCCCTCTTGTTGGTAAAGAGGGGGCATCCAGAAAGAGGTAAGGAGATAGTTTTATTTTAATTCAAGAAGGAG
This sequence comes from Ascaphus truei, assembly GCF_040206685.1. NCBI lineage: Eukaryota > Metazoa > Chordata > Amphibia > Anura > Ascaphidae > Ascaphus > Ascaphus truei. The sequence continues at coordinate 53,946 of NW_027454682.1, forward strand.
TGCCTGGTGGCGTAGCTGGTGTGCTCTGTCACACTACAGACCCCTCCCTGTGTGTGTGTGTGCGTGCGTGCGTGCGTGCGTGCGTGCGTGCGTCTGCAGGGGGTATCTGTCCCATCCATAGATATCAGGGGTACTGCAGCTGCTGCTGCTGTTCAAACTTTTGCTTTAGGCCCATTCCTTTGATGTTAATAAGCGTTTCTAGTACAATCTTTTTCGCTCTGTTCACCCACATCTTTACATTACCTCGTGTGTGTGTGTGTGTGTGTGTGTGTGTGTGTGTATGTGTATGTGTGTGTACGTGTGTATAGCATGTGTTTGAAACACTATACTGTATCTGCATAGAAAAAAAGCCTTCTTTTAGTAATGTACAGTTCAAATACTGTATGAACATGACCCCATCTCATCTCATCCCCCTGACTCTGGATACAAAACATTCATGTATTCGTTTGCAACTTTTCATACAATTTGCTTGCACCATTTCAGAGAAATTAAATATTTAAAATGGAAATAAATTGGTAACTGCAGTAACAAACAACACTGTACATGCTAATAGTACATCCATGTAAGCAGTACATACATGCTCAGGAGTTGTTTTTTTGGATCGGTATATACTTGTCATTATCCACTTCAACCATTTTAATTCCCCCCTTTTAAATTATTGTACTGGTTGATGTGTATGTATATATATATATATATATATATATATATATATATATATATATATAGATATATATCTATATATATATATATATATATATATATATTTCAACCATTATCACCTACAGTACAGTAGCATACAGTGCTCCCACTGCAGCAAGGGATTCTGGGAAATGACATGCAATGTTTACTCGCTCATCCCACAACGTGGCGGTATCAAATATAGCGTTTTCCCAGTTATTATATCCCTGCAGGATGTAGGATAATCCCAGCCAAACCCACATACTTACTACATTCCCGTTATGTCACATGTATTATTTCCTGTGAAGGAAGCGCTATGTATATTCCCATTATGGTCACAAATTGGACGATACTGTATTTCCATTATGTCTCCTATTATTTTCCCATGATATCTCATAGAATACTGTCATCCAAAACCACATCATTATTGAATGATTGAAAATGATGCTCCGTTTTATGTCAAGATTGTCTTGACACTTAGACCCCCAAGATTTCAATAGCGCCTCACTTAAAAGATGACATTATTTTTGATTCAAATGAACTTTTATGGTGCAGAAGCCGCATGGTGCCTGTGCCTACAGTGTATGTATTTGTCAGTGTGTCTCTATCTGCATTTCTGTCTCTTGCTGGCCGCCAGCCTGTGTGATGATGTCAGCCTGTCTGTGATGTAAGAGAGACATTGTGATATCATCACATACTGTAGGCAGGATGGCAGGTGTAAAGCTTCTAAAAGAGAGAGGGAGGGAGAGAGGTAGAGGAGAGAGAGGGAGAAAGAGGGAGAGAGAGGGAGAAAGAGGGAGAGAGAGAGCAAGCAGCTCCTCCCTCCCATGCAAATGACTGGAGGCAGAGGAGTAGAGGGACAGAAGCCTGTGCTGCTTGTAATGGGACAGGATTTGGGGTGCTGTTTCATGCTCTATCTCCCTCCCTCCCACTGTCTCAGGTGCAGAAAGTTTTCAAGGGAGAGAGGAAAGGAAGAGGAAAATGGAAGCTGAGGAGAGCTGGTCCTGTCCCTCTTGTTGGTAAAGAGGGGGCATCCAGAAAGAGGTAAGGAGATAGTTTTATTTTAATTCAAGAAGGAGTGCCTGGTGGCGTAGCTGGTGTGCTCTGTCACACTACAGACCCCTCCCTGTGTGTGTGTGTGCGTGCGTGCGTGCGTGCGTGCGTGCGTGCGTGCGTCTGCAGGGGGTATCTGTCCCATCCATAGATATCAGGGGTACTGCAGCTGCTGCTGCTGTTCAAACTTTTGCTTTAGGCCCATTCCTTTGATGTTAATAAGCGTTTCTAGTACAATCTTTTTCGCTCTGTTCACCCACATCTTTACATTACCTCGTGTGTGTGTGTGTGTGTGTGTGTGTATGTGTATGTGTGTGTACGTGTGTATAGCATGTGTTTGAAACACTATACTGTATCTGCATAGAAAAAAAGCCTTCTTTTAGTAATGTACAGTTCAAATACTGTATGAACATGACCCCATCTCATCTCATCCCCCTGACTCTGGATACAAAACATTCATGTATTCGTTTGCAACTTTTCATACAATTTGCTTGCACCATTTCAGAGAAATTAAATATTTAAAATGGAAATAAATTGGTAACTGCAGTAACAAACAACACTGTACATGCTAATAGTACATCCATGTAAGCAGTACATACATGCTCAGGAGTTGTTTTTTTGGATCGGTATATACTTGTCATTATCCACTTCAACCATTTTAATTCCCCCCTTTTAAATTATTGTACTGGTTGATGTGTATGTATATATATATATATATATATATATATATATATATATAGATATATATCTATATATATATATATATATATATATATATTTCAACCATTATCACCTACAGTACAGTAGCATACAGTGCTCCCACTGCAGCAAGGGATTCTGGGAAATGACATGCAATGTTTACTCGCTCATCCCACAACGTGGCGGTATCAAATATAGCGTTTTCCCAGTTATTATATCCCTGCAGGATGTAGGATAATCCCAGCCAAACCCACATACTTACTACATTCCCGTTATGTCACATGTATTATTTCCTGTGAAGGAAGCGCTATGTATATTCCCATTATGGTCACAAATTGGACGATACTGTATTTCCATTATGTCTCCTATTATTTTCCCATGATATCTCATAGAATACTGTCATCCAAAACCACATCATTATTGAATGATTGAAAATGATGCTCCGTTTTATGTCAAGATTGTCTTGACACTTAGACCCCCAAGATTTCAATAGCGCCTCACTTAAAAGATGACATTATTTTTGATTCAAATGAACTTTTATGGTGCAGAAGCCGCATGGTGCCTGTGCCTACAGTGTATGTATTTGTCAGTGTGTCTCTATCTGCATTTCTGTCTCTTGCTGGCCGCCAGCCTGTGTGATGATGTCAGCCTGTCTGTGATGTAAGAGAGACATTGTGATATCATCACATACTGTAGGCAGGATGGCAGGTGTAAAGCTTCTAAAAGAGAGAGGGAGGGAGAGAGGTAGAGGAGAGAGAGGGAGAAAGAGGGAGAGAGAGGGAGAAAGAGGGAGAGAGAGAGCAAGCAGCTCCTCCCTCCCATGCAAATGACTGGAGGCAGAGGAGTAGAGGGACAGAAGCCTGTGCTGCTTGTAATGGGACAGGATTTGGGGTGCTGTTTCATGCTCTATCTCCCTCCCTCCCACTGTCTCAGGTGCAGAAAGTTTTCAAGGGAGAGAGGAAAGGAAGAGGAAAATGGAAGCTGAGGAGAGCTGGTCCTGTCCCTCTTGTTGGTAAAGAGGGGGCATCCAGAAAGAGGTAAGGAGATAGTTTTATTTTAATTCAAGAAGGAGTGCCTGGTGGCGTAGCTGGTGTGCTCTGTCACACTACAGACCCCTCCCTGTGTGTGTGTGTGTGCGTGCGTGCGTGCGTGCGTGCGTGCGTGCGTGCGTCTGCAGGGGGTATCTGTCCCATCCATAGATATCAGGGGTACTGCAGCTGCTGCTGCTGTTCAAACTTTTGCTTTAGGCCCATTCCTTTGATGTTAATAAGCGTTTCTAGTACAATCTTTTTCGCTCTGTTCACCCACATCTTTACATTACCTCGTGTGTGTGTGTGTGTGTGTGTGTGTATGTGTATGTGTGTGTACGTGTGTATAGCATGTGTTTGAAACACTATACTGTATCTGCATAGAAAAAAAGCCTTCTTTTAGTAATGTACAGTTCAAATACTGTATGAACATGACCCCATCTCATCTCATCCCCCTGACTCTGGATACAAAACATTCATGTATTCGTTTGCAACTTTTCATACAATTTGCTTGCACCATTTCAGAGAAATTAAATATTTAAAATGGAAATAAATTGGTAACTGCAGTAACAAACAACACTGTACATGCTAATAGTACATCCATGTAAGCAGTACATACATGCTCAGGAGTTGTTTTTTTGGATCGGTATATACTTGTCATTATCCACTTCAACCATTTTAATTCCCCCCTTTTAAATTATTGTACTGGTTGATGTGTATGTATATATATATATATATATATATATATATATATATACAGCTAAACCCCGTTATAACGCGGGTCTCGGGGTCCACCCCGAGACCACCGCGTTACTAACGGGGTCGCGAGAAAAAAAAATAGCCGCCGCGCTTTAGCGCATATTCATCCCGCGGGACAGGAGATGGGAGCGGGCATGTCCCTCCGCTCCCCGCTTCCCCCTGTCACCGCGGGACAGGCCGCGGGGCAGGAGATGGGAGCGGGGATGTCTCTCCTGTCCCCGCTTCCCCCTGTCACCTCGGGACAGGCCGCGGGGCAGGAGATGGGAGCGGGGATGTCTCTCCTGTCCCCGCTTCCCCCTGTCACCTCGGGACAGGCCGCGGGGCAGGAGATGGGAGCGGGGATGTCCCTCCTGTCCCCGCTTCCCCCTGTCACCTCGGGACAGGCCGCGGGGCAGGAGATGGGAGCGGGGATGTCTCTCCTGTCCCCGCTTCCCCCTGTCACCTCGGGACAGGCCGCGGGGCAGGAGATGGGAGCGGGGATGTCTCTCCTGTCCCCGCTTCCCCCTGTCACCTCGGGACAGGCCGCGGGGCAGGAGATGGGAGCGGGGATGTCCCTCCTGTCTCCGCTTCCCCCTGTCACCTCGGGACAGGCCGCGGGGCAGGAGATGGGAGCGGGGATGTCTCTCCTGTCCCCGCTTCCCCCTGTCACCTCGGGACAGGCCGCGGGGCAGGAGATGGGAGTGGGGATGTCCCCTCAGGTCGCCGCTTACCTCAGAACCATGCTGCCTGCATGGAGGTTGTAGCGGGGGGTTTCTTCTCCCCACCGCTGTCCCCGGTGCTCCCGCTGCCTGCGCGGGAGGAGGGGGGGGAGCGGGTGGTGGTGCTGGTCGCGGCCCGTCTGTGTAGAGTGAGAGAGTGTGTGTGTATGTATATATGGGAGAGAAAGTGTGTGTGTGTATATGGGTGTGTGAGTGTGGGTAAGTGTCTGAGTGTGTGTGTAAGTGTGTGTAAGTGTGTGTGAGTGTGTGTGAGTGTCTGTGAGTGTGTAAGTGTGTGTGAGTGTGTGTGAGTGTGTGTGAGTGTGTGTGAGTGTCTGTGAGTGTCTGTGAGTGTCTGTGAGTGTCTGTGAGTGTCTAAGTGTGTGTGAGTGTGTGTGAGTGTCTGTGAGTGTGTAAGTGTGTGTGAGTGTGTGTGAGTGTGTGTCTGTGAGTGTCTAAGTGTGTGTAAGTGTGTGTAAGTGTGTGTGAGTGTGTGTGAGTGTCTAAGTGTGTGTAAGTGTGTGTGTGTGTGTGTGAGTGTGTGTGAGTGTCTGTAAGTGTGCGTAAGTGTGCGTGAGTGTGCGTAAGTGTGTGTGAGTGTGCGTGAGTGTGGTCAGTGTGTGTGCAGTGTGTCAGTGTGAGCAATGAGCAGTGTGTGTGCAGTGTGCAGTGTGTGTGCAGTGTGGCAGTGAGCAATGAGCAGTGTGTGTGCAGTGAGTGTGTGCAGTGTGTCAGTGTGAGCAATGAGCAGTGTGTGTGCAGTGTGCAGTGTGTGTGCAGTGTGGCAGTGTGAGCAATGAGCAGTGTGTGTGCAGTGAGTGTGTGCAGTGTGCAAAAAAAAAAATGTTAAAAAAATTTTTTTTAAAAAATTTTTTTTTTTTTTTTTTTTTTTTTAAAAAAAAAAACGGGAGCCACGGGAAAACCGCGTTATAACCGAATCGCGGTATAACGAGGCGCGTTATAACGGGGTTTAGCTGTATATATAGATATATATCTATATATATATATATATATATATATTTCAACCATTATCACCTACAGTACAGTAGCATACAGTGCTCCCACTGCAGCAAGGGATTCTGGGAAATGACATGCAATGTTTACTCGTTCATCCCACAACGTGGCGGTATCAAATATAGCGTTTTCCCAGTTATTATATCCCTGCAGGATGTAGGATAATAACAGCCAAACCCACATACTTACTACATTCCCGTTATGTCACATGTATTATTTCCTGTGAAGGAAGCGCTATGTATATTCCCATTATGGTCACAAATTGGACGATACTGTATTTCCATTATGTCTCCTATTATTTTCCCATGATATCTCATAGAATACTGTCATCCAAAACCACATCATTATTGAATGATTGAAAATGATGCTCCGTTTTATGTCAAGATTGTCTTGACACTTAGACCCCCAAGATTTCAATAGCGCCTCACTTAAAAGATGACATTATTTTTGATTCAAATGAACTTTTATGGTGCAGAAGCCGCATGGTGCCTGTGCCTACAGTGTATGTATTTGTCAGTGTGTCTCTATCTGCATTTCTGTCTCTTGCTGGCCGCCAGCCTGTGTGATGATGTCAGCCTGTCTGTGATGTAAGAGAGACATTGTGATATCATCACATACTGTAGGCAGGATGGCAGGTGTAAAGCTTCTAAAAGAGAGAGGGAGGGAGAGAGGTAGAGGAGAGAGAGGGAGAAAGAGGGAGAGAGAGAGCAAGCAGCTCCTCCCTCCCATGCAAATGACTGGAGGCAGAGGAGTAGAGGGACAGAAGCCTGTGCTGCTTGTAATGGGACAGGATTTGGGGTGCTGTTTCATGCTCTATCTCCCTCCCTCCCACTGTCTCAGGTGCAGAAAGTTTTCAAGGGAGAGAGGAAAGGAAGAGGAAAATGGAAGCTGAGGAGAGCTGGTCCTGTCCCTCTTGTTGGTAAAGAGGGGGCATCCAGAAAGAGGTAAGGAGATAGTTTTATTTTAATTCAAGAAGGAGTGCCTGGTGGCGTAGCTGGTGTGCTCTGTCACACTACAGACCCCTCCCTGTGTGTGTGCGTGCGTGCGTGCGTGCGTGCGTGCGTGCGTGCGTGCGTGCGTGCGTCTGCAGGGGGTATCTGTCCCATCCATAGATATCAGGGGTACTGCAGCTGCTGCTGCTGTTCAAACTTTTGCTTTAGGCCCATTCCTTTGATGTTAATAAGCGTTTCTAGTACAATCTTTTTCGCTCTGTTCACCCACATCTTTACATTACCTCGTGTGTGTGTGTGTGTGTGTGTGTGTATGTGTATGTGTGTGTACGTGTGTATAGCATGTGTTTGAAACACTATACTGTATCTGCATAGAAAAAAAGCCTTCTTTTAGTAATGTACAGTTCAAATACTGTATGAACATGACCCCATCTCATCTCATCCCCCTGACTCTGGATACAAAACATTCATGTATTCGTTTGCAACTTTTCATACAATTTGCTTGCACCATTTCAGAGAAATTAAATATTTAAAATGGAAATAAATTGGTAACTGCAGTAACAAACAACACTGTACATGCTAATAGTACATCCATGTAAGCAGTACATACATGCTCAGGAGTTGTTTTTTTGGATCGGTATATACTTGTCATTATCCACTTCAACCATTTTAATTCCCCCCTTTTAAATTATTGTACTGGTTGATGTGTATGTATATATATATATATATATATATATATATATACAGCTAAACCCCGTTATAACGCGGGTCTCGGGGTCCACCCCGAGACCACCGCGTTACTAACGGGGTCGCGAGAAAAAAAAATAGCCGCCGCGCTTTAGCGCATATTCATCCCGCGGGACAGGAGATGGGAGCGGGCATGTCCCTCCGCTCCCCGCTTCCCCCTGTCACCGCGGGACAGGCCGCGGGGCAGGAGATGGGAGCGGGGATGTCTCTCCTGTCCCCGCTTCCCCCTGTCACCTCGGGACAGGCCGCGGGGCAGGAGATGGGAGCGGGGATGTCTCTCCTGTCCCCGCTTCCCCCTGTCACCTCGGGACAGGCCGCGGGGCAGGAGATGGGAGCGGGGATGTCCCTCCTGTCCCCGCTTCCCCCTGTCACCTCGGGACAGGCCGCGGGGCAGGAGATGGGAGCGGGGATGTCTCTCCTGTCCCCGCTTCCCCCTGTCACCTCGGGACAGGCCGCGGGGCAGGAGATGGGAGCGGGGATGTCTCTCCTGTCCCCGCTTCCCCCTGTCACCTCGGGACAGGCCGCGGGGCAGGAGATGGGAGCGGGGATGTCCCTCCTGTCCCCGCTTCCCCCTGTCACCTCGGGACAGGCCGCGGGGCAGGAGATGGGAGCGGGGATGTCTCTCCTGTCCCCGCTTCCCCCTGTCACCTCGGGACAGGCCGCGGGGCAGGAGATGGGAGTGGGGATGTCCCCTCAGGTCGCCGCTTACCTCAGAACCATGCTGCCTGCATGGAGGTTGTAGCGGGGGGTTTCTTCTCCCCACCGCTGTCCCCGGTGCTCCCGCTGCCTGCGCGGGAGGAGGGGGGGGAGCGGGTGGTGGTGCTGGTCGCGGCCCGTCTGTGTAGAGTGAGAGAGTGTGTGTGTATGTATATATGGGAGAGAAAGTGTGTGTGTGTATATGGGTGTGTGAGTGTGGGTAAGTGTCTGAGTGTGTGTGTAAGTGTGTGTAAGTGTGTGTGAGTGTGTGTGAGTGTCTGTGAGTGTGTAAGTGTGTGTGAGTGTGTGTGAGTGTGTGTGAGTGTCTGTGAGTGTCTGTGAGTGTCTGTGAGTGTCTGTGAGTGTCTGTGAGTGTCTAAGTGTGTGTGAGTGTGTGTGAGTGTCTGTGAGTGTGTAAGTGTGTGTGAGTGTGTGTGAGTGTGTGTCTGTGAGTGTCTAAGTGTGTGTAAGTGTGTGTAAGTGTGTGTGAGTGTGTGTGAGTGTCTAAGTGTGTGTAAGTGTGTGTGTGTGTGTGTGAGTGTGTGTGAGTGTCTGTAAGTGTGCGTAAGTGTGCGTGAGTGTGCGTAAGTGTGTGTGAGTGTGCGTGAGTGTGGTCAGTGTGTGTGCAGTGTGTCAGTGTGAGCAATGAGCAGTGTGTGTGCAGTGTGCAGTGTGTGTGCAGTGTGGCAGTGAGCAATGAGCAGTGTGTGTGCAGTGAGTGTGTGCAGTGTGTCAGTGTGAGCAATGAGCAGTGTGTGTGCAGTGTGCAGTGTGTGTGCAGTGTGGCAGTGTGAGCAATGAGCAGTGTGTGTGCAGTGAGTGTGTGCAGTGTGCAAAAAAAAAAATGTTAAAAAATTTTTTTTTTAAAAATTTTTTTTTTTTTTTTTTTTTTTTTAAAAAAAAAAACGGGAGCCACGGGAAAACCGCGTTATAACCGAATCGCGGTATAACGAGGCGCGTTATAACGGGGTTTAGCTGTATATATAGATATATATCTATATATATATATATATATATATATTTCAACCATTATCACCTACAGTACAGTAGCATACAGTGCTCCCACTGCAGCAAGGGATTCTGGGAAATGACATGCAATGTTTACTCGTTCATCCCACAACGTGGCGGTATCAAATATAGCGTTTTCCCAGTTATTATATCCCTGCAGGATGTAGGATAATAACAGCCAAACCCACATACTTACTACATTCCCGTTATGTCACATGTATTATTTCCTGTGAAGGAAGCGCTATGTATATTCCCATTATGGTCACAAATTGGACGATACTGTATTTCCATTATGTCTCCTATTATTTTCCCATGATATCTCATAGAATACTGTCATCCAAAACCACATCATTATTGAATGATTGAAAATGATGCTCCGTTTTATGTCAAGATTGTCTTGACACTTAGACCCCCAAGATTTCAATAGCGCCTCACTTAAAAGATGACATTATTTTTGATTCAAATGAACTTTTATGGTGCAGAAGCCGCATGGTGCCTGTGCCTACAGTGTATGTATTTGTCAGTGTGTCTCTATCTGCATTTCTGTCTCTTGCTGGCCGCCAGCCTGTGTGATGATGTCAGCCTGTCTGTGATGTAAGAGAGACATTGTGATATCATCACATACTGTAGGCAGGATGGCAGGTGTAAAGCTTCTAAAAGAGAGAGGGAGGGAGAGAGGTAGAGGAGAGAGAGGGAGAAAGAGGGAGAGAGAGAGCAAGCAGCTCCTCCCTCCCATGCAAATGACTGGAGGCAGAGGAGTAGAGGGACAGAAGCCTGTGCTGCTTGTAATGGGACAGGATTTGGGGTGCTGTTTCATGCTCTATCTCCCTCCCTCCCACTGTCTCAGGTGCAGAAAGTTTTCAAGGGAGAGAGGAAAGGAAGAGGAAAATGGAAGCTGAGGAGAGCTGGTCCTGTCCCTCTTGTTGGTAAAGAGGGGGCATCCAGAAAGAGGTAAGGAGATAGTTTTATTTTAATTCAAGAAGGAGTGCCTGGTGGCGTAGCTGGTGTGCTCTGTCACACTACAGACCCCTCCCTGTGTGTGTGCGTGCGTGCGTGCGTGCGTGCGTGCGTGCGTGCGTGCGTCTGCAGGGGGTATCTGTCCCATCCATAGATATCAGGGGTACTGCAGCTGCTGCTGCTGTTCAAACTTTTGCTTTAGGCCCATTCCTTTGATGTTAATAAGCGTTTCTAGTACAATCTTTTTCGCTCTGTTCACCCACATCTTTACATTACCTCGTGTGTGTGTATGTGTATGTGTGTGTACGTGTGTATAGCATGTGTTTGAAACACTATACTGTATCTGCATAGAAAAAAAGCCTTCTTTTAGTAATGTACAGTTCAAATACTGTATGAACATGACCCCATCTCATCTCATCCCCCTGACTCTGGATACAAAACATTCATGTATTCGTTTGCAACTTTTCATACAATTTGCTTGCACCATTTCAGAGAAATTAAATATTTAAAATGGAAATAAATTGGTAACTGCAGTAACAAACAACACTGTACATGCTAATAGTACATCCATGTAAGCAGTACATACATGCTCAGGAGTTGTTTTTTTGGATCGGTATATACTTGTCATTATCCACTTCAACCATTTTAATTCCCCCCTTTTAAATTATTGTACTGGTTGATGTGTATGTATATATATATATATATATATATATATATATACAGCTAAACCCCGTTATAACGCGGGTCTCGGGGTCCACCCCGAGACCACCGCGTTACTAACGGGGTCGCGAGAAAAAAAAATAGCCGCCGCGCTTTAGCGCATATTCATCCCGCGGGACAGGAGATGGGAGCGGGCATGTCCCTCCGCTCCCCGCTTCCCCCTGTCACCGCGGGACAGGCCGCGGGGCAGGAGATGGGAGCGGGGATGTCTCTCCTGTCCCCGCTTCCCCCTGTCACCTCGGGACAGGCCGCGGGGCAGGAGATGGGAGCGGGGATGTCTCTCCTGTCCCCGCTTCCCCCTGTCACCTCGGGACAGGCCGCGGGGCAGGAGATGGGAGCGGGGATGTCCCTCCTGTCCCCGCTT